>NW_014557479.1:0-1573 GCF_001313825.1 Dinoponera quadriceps | reverse complement strand
ATCTTCGCTTCCCGCCCGGCGCCCGGGTTCGGTTTCGCTCCGCGAGATGTCTTCCGAGTCGTTCCGTCCCGCTACCCGCAAGATGTCTTCCGTGTCGCTCCGTGACGCAAACGCGCGCATCGTGACTGAGGAGAAAGATGACGGTGAGCCAGTGGTTTATCCGCGGGATGCGGATGACGCCGCGCGCGATATCTCGAAGACGATGATACATATCCGCGGGATATGCGATATGTGAGAGAAAAAAAAGTCTTTGTTGGGGAACAGTGCGTATTTAAATAAAAAGGAAATTGTTTTTCCGCAGAATTGGTGGTTTTGTGTATATGTAACGATCGATGTGTGTGTTCGAAAAATTCGGAGAAAAAAATCATTCGGATGTGTTGCGGTTTCATTAGATAATAATATTTCATACACAGCTGTTTTCTTCCCGGAAAGTCGATTCATGCTGTTGTAATAATAATAATAAAATAATATTCGTTCGCGTGACGAAATGTGACGTGTTACTGATCGATTACGCGATACGTATTAAATCTTATAATTTATTTCTATTCCCGAGAGAGAGAGAGAGATAAAGAAGGAGGAGGATGAAGAGAAGGAGGGGAAAGATCTGTTAACGCTCGCTCGTGTGACGAAATGTGAGACGCGTTACCAATTGTTAGCGTGATATTTGTTTATCCTTTTATAATTTATTTCTGTGAAGGAGAGAAAATTAAATAAAAAAATGTGAATTAGTATTTGTTTGTATATATATTTATCATAAAGGAAGGAGGGGAGGAAGGAAATGCGTGTGAGTGAAATAAATATATTTATCGGTTCGTTCAGATTGTTTTTTTGTACTTTGCTGAATCGTGAGGGGGGTTTGTTCCCTTCTAATTTGTTCACTGTAGCGGCGGTGGAAGTGGTGGTGGTGGCGGCAACGGCGGTTATAGTGGTCGTAGTTATCGCTCGTGTGATACTGTGAAATAAAAAAAAATAGATCACGATAAATTAAAAGAATAATTAATTTAAAAATAGATCACGATATGATACGCATTTTTATCTTATCGCTTCGCTCAGATTATTATCTATCGCAGAGGGAGGAGGGGAAAGAGGAAAAAATGTGTGAAATAAAAGAATAGATCACAAATATAATATGATGAGAAATAAAGTATATATATTTTAAGTAATAAAAAGAAAACATTGTTTCCACGCGTATGTTCTGTTTACCGGGGAGGGAGGGCGATAAAGTTATGATATTTTGCCGTTCCGTTATGATAAAATAAAAATGCAAGTGCAACACGCGCATTAGATATCAAATGCGGTTGACCTCAGTGAGATTGAGAAACTTCGTATTCTTTCCGTTTTTTCCGCGCGCGTATCCTGTCTGCCGGGTTGATAAAGCGGAGATATTTTTCCATTATAATAAAAAAGAAAGATAACACGCGTGCAATATTGATAGGTATATTCTTATAAATCGTTTTTAGCGCGGAAGAGGAAAAAATAAAAGGGGGAGATACAATAAATAATATATAAGGTCTAATAAAAAGTTCCATTATTTTTGTATCAAATTGGAGGCTTTATTTAACATAGTTACAAT
>NW_014557478.1:0-555 GCF_001313825.1 Dinoponera quadriceps | reverse complement strand
GCAGGGATGACAATGTACGAACGGAATCGGGACAGTAAAGTGGACCTCCACAATCGCATCATCATTCCTGATATTCTTTTAAAAACAATGTCATGGTGTTCGCACTTCAAGATCTAAGGCGAACAGATACTTGTAGATAGACGTAGAAAACAATTCCTACTATATTACAGACGTTATTTTTCTATGAAGAAAATAGAAATATTTTCGAAAATAAATTAAGCAAGTTATTTATCAAACGTAAATTTTGTGTTCGACTTCCATTTCTCTTGCCTTCTCTTCCCCTTCTCCACCGTCTAATCTTACCTCTCCAATATCATTATAATAATAGTTCAAGTCTTATACACCTTCACCTTNAGAAATATAGCCGCGGGATTACATTGTCAGGCTTTGCGTTCGTGTTTATTTATGGAAATTTCGAGTTGCGTGAAATGCGAAGAACGATATGATATATCCTAGTGCTACTTTACGGCAAAGTCCGAAGTAATATTCAAGACTGAAAATTTTTCAAGAGTATTATAATATTCTCGCTTATACGTGAGAATATCTACCGTTGAT
>NW_014557477.1:418194-496933 GCF_001313825.1 Dinoponera quadriceps | reverse complement strand
ATTTATTAAAATTATATATTAATATACTAATTACATATTAATTAATTATATACTTATATACTATAATAATTATATATTAATACAAAATATATATATTAAATATTTATTAAATTTTAATAAATACATTTACTAGAATTAAACAAATTTTTTTCTCAGTGTATTTTATGAAATATTTAGCTTTTATATCATAAGAGACATATCAAAATAAAATATGAAATATCTAGCAAGGTATTCAATTTTTGCTGACATAAACCTTGACACTTGTATATATAGATCGACGAGAATATATTTGTGCAAAGAAAGATATCAATTTAATATAAAAATTTTGATTTCGAATATTCGGTTAATACATATGAGTTTGGGTACCCGAGGTTATATTGAAAGCGCTAGTAATTATTCTCTCTAGTTGTATTTTCCAGTTGTCTTAATTATAGGATTCTATAATTATTTTAATCGAGAATAATTGATAAGTTTTTCAATCAGAACAATGACAGCGGATACGATAGCGATAAGACAACAATGTAATAGCGGATTCGATCGGTGCATCGACATATTGCGGTAGATTAGTATTAATTTGAGTTTGCAATTGATACCAGTCCGTATTAAGTTTACGTTCCGCCAGCATTGTAGATTAGGGGCGGAAAATCGAACGGATCTATCGTTTCGTAATTTTACTGGCACATTGATATAATTCCTGATACTTTAGAATTTGCTCCATGTTCGTTCAGCTTAGTTTGGAAGCCAGCTGTTCGGTCGATGGACGGATTCACAAGCAGAAGAAAGCGGTTCGCTCGTTGGTAAACTCGAGCTACAGAGAGCGTGAACGACAGTTTCAGCGATTGACGGTTTCAGAGCGGATTAAAATCGCCACGGTTACATGATATTATATGTTTCTTTTATCGGTGTCGTCGCAAAATAACGATGATACTGGCGTACGTTTGTACGCAATCAGTGTGCGTGTTCGTTCATTCGTTCGCTTACTTGCTCGCTTAGTCGCGGATTGTCGCTGATATTTCTCGCTTCGAAGATCAATGCGTTTCTGCGACGACGACGATGATGGCGCTGACGAAGAAGATGAAGGAAACGTTGCGCCAGGGATGTAGGTTGGTTTGCCATACTCCGGCCGGCACTTTCGCGACTCACCTGCGCTGAAACCTGATGCTAACGATAAAAATGAAAACAGGTTACGCGGCAGCTCGCGCTCCAACGGCCACGTTACACCTTGAAGAAGCGGACTATGTCGCTTCGAGGAAGAGGCTTGGCTGCACGTTATCGTCGTACACAGGATATCGGCCGGTGTTGGGCGATCAACTTCGTGCTGCCACGAAGTGCGAACCGCAGTCTTTTTGGATCATCTTCACGATGTCCTCTTTGCAAAAATGTCGATTGGTTCTTGATGTTACCTAGCCATGAGCAATTGAAAGCGTGAGAGGTTCTTTTTAAATTACCTGCTTCCGTATTGTTATACCACTTTGAACCTGATTCATGGACACAATTTTGAGCAAAATCTTCATTCAGAACATGACTGCTGCGATATTTAGTGTCGAAGATTAAAGAGATTTCTAAAAGGGGTAGCATGTCAAGTTTATAGTGTAAAACTCGCTCGGGATTTGTTTGCTCGCTCGTACAAGTGAGAGAGAGAGAGAGAGAGAGAGAGACTGACGCTGAAGCCCATTATTGATAACAAACGTAATTATGACCGGGGACGCTCACATATGTATTAAATATGAGGACGAACTTTAATTATGCGTCGGATCAGTCTCGTTTTTCTAGCTGTATGTTACTTTCTCCGTTGCAATGAACCGAAACTGACCGTCGATAATTGGACATGAATGTTCATTCCGTGAATAATTTCCCGGTTGCCATTCATCCACAATCAATACGCGTAATAATATAACGATTGCGGAAAATTGTGATTTATCGGGACATAATGAGCGGGCTGATTATGATAACAGATGATGCAAATATCTAAGTAATCGCGGCTTGCTATCAATACAGAGAGAGAGAGAGAGAGAGAGAGAGAGAGAGAGAAAATATTCTTGAAATTTCCAGAGCAGAATAAGTTCGTGATTTGTACGTACGCTATGATCACTAAGTCGCATTTAGTTATGAAAGCACGATGATAATATGGTTTGGATCCATAAGACGAGAAGAGAAAGAAATATTGCGGGAATATGAAGAAAAAACTATTAAGTAGGCAGAATAAATATTACAAATACTAAATATCAATCAAAATATATTAGTCTTTTCTATGATTGAAGTATTTTGTACGATTAAGCATTTGTCCTAATGTATCCATGATTATCATGATGTGAAACAACTGATAATGGACTTTACCGTTCTTTTAATACATTTACAGTTCTTTTATATACATTTATAAAACAAATATATTCTATTGAATTAAAGTTGAAATTATAACTTATAATATCATATAATAATATAATATTGTATATTATTTTATTATCATATTATATATTAATTATATTACTAATTATATTGATGCAATAATCAATTTATTAAAAGTTATACTCAGATTGTCATCTTACATTACACAGTAAAAAACATTTTGTATTTTTGTTAAAATCGGTCAAAGTTAAAAATTTTATGTTGGATTCTNTAATTTAACATATTGTGATTGTATTATTTTAAGATGTAGAATTGAATTCAACATTCTTTTGTAGTGAATTGTGTTTATTTTTAGCGAATATTATTTTTATATTTTTTTTTAGATAAACGGTTTCTCTGGAATTTTATGATGTTATAGGTGGCACGTACATTATGATACATACGTCTGCTCACAAAATTAAATCAACATATGTAAATCTACATGATATGCCATCTTTAACACTATAGACAATATATGATGCAAATAAAATGTTTCTGGACCACCTAATAAATTGCACAACGCACGTATATTTAAATTATCTTTTATAAGTGCAGTGTTACCAGATATAAGTAAAAATAAGTGGTATATACTAGGAGATGCTGCTTATCCTCTTAAGAGATATCTATAACACCTTATAGAGATTATGACAATTTAACAGAAGAACAAATTCTCTGCTTGTAGGTTAAAAATAGAAAATGCTTATGGTTTGTTAAAAACAAGATTTAGGTAGTTAATAAGATTAAATTTTTATACAGTTCAACGTAGTTATAAGTTTATTATATTAGATGCTTGAATTAATTCTCGCTGTTGACTAATAGAGGTTAGTAGTTATACTATTTCAACATGATCGAAAATGACTGTTGATGTATATGAAAGCACTGTTTGAATAGGCTTTAACAATCAGTGTGTGACATTAGATCGTAGTGCAAAGAATACAATTTTTTATTACATTGAAGATGTCGAGTTTTGTACCAAAAAAAGAGCATTTGTGGGAAGCATTACTTTTCTGCTTTCATCTCAAGAAATCTGCTGTTGAAAGTCATCGTTTGTTAGTGGAGACTTATAGGGAGCATGCTCTATTTGAAACAACTTGCACAGATTGGATGATTCAAAGACAACGATTTTGACGCGAATGGCGTGAATGAAGAGCGTCAACCGAAAAAGTTTGAAGATGGAGAATTGGAGGTATTACTGGAAGAAGATTCATGTCAGACGTTTAAAGAGTTGTCGGAAACATTAAATGTCGTTGAATCAACCGTTAGCAAACGTTTAAAAGCAATGGGAATGACCCAGAAGTTAGGAAACTGGATGCCACATGAATTGAGAGAAAGAGACATCACAAAACGTTTAACTATTTGTGAATTGTTGCTTCAAAGACAAGAACGGTCATTTTTGCAAATTGCGAATTTTTGCATTTTGTGAATTGTGACTGACGATAAAAAATGGATTCTACAACAATCATAAGCGCAAAAAATCATAGGTGCGTCCCGACGAACCATCAATATCAAAACCAGAATATTCATGGAAAAATAGTCATGCTGTGCATTTGTTGGGATCAAGTAGGTGTAGTGTATTATGAACTGTTGCAATTGAATCAATGCTGAACCATCAATGCTGAACGCTACCGACGACAATTGCTCAATTTGAATCGAACACTCAAAGAAAAATGTCCTCAATGACGCCAGAAGACATGACAATGCTAGTTTGTTGCAACACCAGTGAAGGAAATCTTGGAGGCACTTTGATAGAATGTTTTACTCCACCCGCCCTAATCACCAGACGTTACTCCTTCAGATTACCATTTGTTTCGGTCGATGTAGCATGGCTTTTCTGAGTAGCACTTTAGTTCTTTCGAAGATATCAAAAAATGGCTCGATGACTGGATCGCCTCGAAAGAACCTGAATTTTTCTACCACGGAATCCATATGCTACTCGAAAAGTGGGAAAAAGTTGTAGCTTCCGAAAGACAATATTTTGAATAAGATATAATATACCGTTCTTTTGAAATAAACATGAGTTTTTGTAGGAAAAACTTCGAGAATTAATTCAAGCACCTAATATACTAGCAATCTTTTTAATTTTATTTTCAAAATTTATTTTTGCTCGTTTGGATCCAGATACTAAGTTATTTTTTTCACAAGTGAGTTTTCTTTTAAGTATAGTTTTATAACGGTTTTCGCCGTATTCATTGAATATGTGTTTTTTTACACACCTCCGACAACTCTATTTCTAAATCTTCCGCTTTTTGTAGCCATTTTGTGTTTTTAAATTTTCTCATTGGCCCCACTAATTCTAAATAATTAGTATATTTGTTTAGTAAACATCTGGTACTTATATCTGACCATTCTTTTTAATCAGAATCGTTTCCCTGTAATTGCACCTGGGTATATGAAGCATCAATATTTTTTTCAGGTATTTCATAACTATCTTTGCGTAATGTGTTTTTAGCCACCATAATCGTATCTAAATTGCCGGTAACAGTAAAATAACAAATATAATACANTAAGATGTAAAAAATTATTCTGCACTTTATCATTTATTTAAGAACTTATGAATATTGTGATTTTGGATGATAAAATATTTTTTGTCCAATAAATAAAAATAGATAATTTAAATAGAAAAAAATATATTTCTTAACCTTAGAATATATTTCTTAAAAAATATATTCATAAACCAAACAATAATAGTATTCAGAGTATGTATATGAAGTAGTAATGATAATATCCTTATTATTGAAACATATATGTATTAATATACCTTTAGTATATATTTGACATTTTAATATCATTAACTTTGTCTTAAATGAAATAATTATAAATATAGAGAATTATAAATTTTATTAATGTAATCTAAAAAATAAAATATTCAACCATTCTGCGTCACACATATTTATATTAATAATACACACACACATATTTATATTAATAACACACACACACACATTTATATTAATAACACACACACACACACACACACACACACACACACAGAATATACGTAAAATTATAAAAAAAATATAATGCTACCTGTTTCTTTTCTACTTCACATGAAATATAATCTGTATCCTCTGTGGTGCTGTTGTTTTCATCAACAATTACTTTTTTATTATTACATTCATTTTTTCAATCTTCTTTACGAATATATATTCTTCTTACAATATTATCATTTTTATAATTATAATATTATTATTTCCTCTAACTTATCCACTATCAATAACCTACAACCTCTAACCAAGCAATACTACACTAAATGTATCTTTTTCTCAGTGCCGCACTAACTTAATGCTGCACCAAGATTGGTCACATCTGTCCAGTATTACGGAGACAGTTCTGCTCTCGCATCATTCACTCTCGAGACGGCACCAAAACAGAATCAGTGCATGTGTCCCGAATGGTTCCGTATCAAATTAATTTTCCGGCTGTTTATTGATTGTTCAAGTAAAAGAAGAGTGTACAGACAATTTTACAAGTGTACTGAATCGATCACAAATGTCATTTTGTAAGTATATTTTTTTATTTAAAAGTATAACACAAAAATTCTTGACTTGCGTTTTCTCGCTTCTGATGTCATCAAATAAGGACTGTTATAGCGAGGGACCAGAAGTCTTAATAGCCTTTTCTTTTGAATTTTGTTAATAAACGAACTTATATTTTTAATGTTACTATGCTAAAAACGCCTCTATATAGATATACTTCAGTAATTCTACATCTATATAAATCTTTCTTTCTCTGCTTTCTTCGTTTCTAATCCATGTCTCATAACCTTGCCTCTTTATCTCTTTATTTCGTCTCCATTCTGTTACACCTATCAGTCTTCATTAACGTTTCTTTCTTTCTCATTCTCTCTCTCTTTCTCTCTCTATCTATCTATCTCTTTCTTATCTTTTTCCTCCGTTTTTGTGTTCTCTTCCTTAACTATCATAATATAACTATATTTACGTTGACTTAGTGAATTGTTATTCAACTTCAGCGATGATAGCCACGCTCGCTTGTTCCATCCTTAGCGCCTGTCATGTGACAACAAATCATACGCTCGGTAAAAGTTGCACAATAAGACTCGAGATCTCAATGCAAACATATACAGATATTTCATGGATTTTCTGGTTATAGGTGTAATATGTGTAAAAATGTATTGTAAAATGTATGTAAAATGTACGTGTGAAACATATTTTAATTTGTTTATGGCTACATTTCGATATTTACCTACTACTGAAAATCTATAGTATACGTAAACTATAAAACACAGCTTAAATTGATATTAAAAGAAAAATCATCGCTGTCACACCATAAGTGACGTTGGTAACGAACTCGTCAGATAGAATCGAAAAGTTCAAATAAAAATGGGCTTGAAGTGAGAGATCGGTGCATTATATAAGTGTGATACTAATAACGCTCATGTTAACGTATGTTGACTGAATGGTGTACACTTGATTCTAACATGATTTGGACATTTCTCTCCCGATGTTTGGACCGCGGTTAACGATCCAAGAAGAGAATTTGCTTTCTATTAATTCCCGGAAAGTTAAGCTCTTTCATTGGATCATTGGTTGTGTTCCAAGCTGCATTGAGAAGAAAAAAGTTTCCAAATCTTGTTGAAACTAAATGTACACTGTGACAGCGGAGCAGAGGAGGTAAAAAAAAAAGAGGCGAAAAGGAACAATATATATTTACCTGGATTCACACAACTTCTTCGTTTCTGACGCTTTACGCCTCGTACATTTTATTTCGCATGATCTTTCGCGGTACCGTGGATATTGTCGTGAATAACCATACGCGATATAATGTAATTCCCGTCGGAGGCAGTTGAAGAGGGGAGCGATTTTTAATCGAGAATGAACGAAAGGAGCACAGCTTTGCCGGCGGGAGTGAGCCGTTGAAGGCCGAAGGAGTGCAGGGAACAGGGTCGTTGAGCAAGTCGGAGCAGCGTGGCGCGTCGTGTCGAGATGGCAGGGGGAGCGGAGCGACAGCGAGGGGAGAGGGCAACGATGACGAGTGCACTTTGTCGGCCGCATGGTGGCGCGGCATCGGCAACGCGGGCGTAGCGGACTGACGGGGAAAAGAGGGAGCAAAGCGGGGAACAGTGGGCTACGGTGGGGTGTTGAGCCGGCAGTGGCGGCAGTTGCGACTCGAACGGCGAGTAGTGTATATGTTGTTTCGTTCCGTCCTGTACGTGTGTTCCTCACGCAGCGATCGGAGACTTGGGCTTTTTTGCTTTTCGTTATTGTTGTGTCGCGTGTGACGCGCGACAGAAAACGACGCGGACGGAGGTCTCGCGTAATCGTCGTCTCCTTGTCTCTCTCGCCGCAACTTCTTGCGCGCCACGGATCTTAGCGGCGGCGGCGGCCCGTCGCGGAAGATCGCAAAACAATAAGAGGAGAACGAGCGACGAAGTGTCGGTTTGTATCGCCAGACGTCGCCGAGTGACGCGCGCGTTTGCAAACGCAGTGTTCTCTTCCAGTGCTGTATTTTATTGTGCCAAACGGTTTGCCTTATCTTTCTCTTTCCCTCTTATACATGCATATGCGTACACACTCTCTCATTTTTCCGTATGAGTTTCTTTTGAGGGCTTCTTCGCTGAGAGACGGGCGGCGAGCATTGTTGCCTGAGCACACTGTGCTCGGATCTTGTTCCAAGAGAGATAGTGAGTGAGTGAGTGAATGTTGTGAGTGAGTGAGTGAGACAGTGAGAGAAAGAGAGTTTCTTCTTTCTCTTCGGGGACTCTTTGACGAACGGTCGTTTGACAGCGGGGGATATTCGGTGGAATTCGGCGCACGCTCTACAACCGATCGACTCTGCCTTGTTGGTAAGTCTATCTTTTTCGATTCTCTTTTCGCGTCACTTTGGCTTTTAACTTAGAATTCCGCAACGAATTCGGGACAGAGCGCGTCGTGTTATCGCGAGGATACAAATACAGGACGACAAGCTTCTTCCGCGTTGAGTATGCAGTTCTTGTTTTCCGTGCATTCTCCGACGCAACGCGTACTGCGTATGACACGTGCGATTTTGTCCCAGAATTTCAAAGTTTGAAATTCAAACTTCATTCCGATTGTGTCTATCTAAAAAAAATAATATTGTGGTTGGTTGTGTTCGCGATGACAAACGACACGCGTCACGTTTGTTTTCTGCTTAACGTGAAACGTCTATTAAAATCGATGAAAAAAGAAAGGAAAAAAAGAGACTTTGTCAGCGAAGATCGAACAGGTCACAATGAAGTGTCGTGCGTGGCTCAGGCGAGAAGTGTCGGAACGCCGGATTAATAGTGCAGAAAAGCACACACGACGTCACCGAATCAAGAATCGCGGTTTTTCAGCGCGGCTCGTCAGCGTGCGGTGTTTAGACGCGTGTTCCATCTTCGTCAGAGATTTATCATCGACGCTGAAGTCGCGAATTCTGGCGGCGCTGGATAGTGTATATCAACACGTCCAGCGATACCGTGATGTGATCGTTGCAAAATGTTCATTCTCCATTTTTCTCAAAAGGCTCGAATTTCGAAACACGTAGGATTTCACACGACGACAACGAATAGAAAAATAGTGAATGAAATAAAAAAAGGAAAGAAGAAACATTCGATGCGCAAATGTGTGCGCGCGCGTGCTTGCGCCACGATACATCTTATGTCTCATTTCGAAAATACGAGTGGAGTCTCTAGACGGACAGAATGGAACTCACGGTAAAAAAAAGAAAAGAAAAGTACAAATGTAACATAGACAGTTCGCGAAGAAGCCGCGTGGATCTCGGACTCTTGGCGAACGTTAGATTTCAGGTAATAGGTCTTCTCCGCCTTTCAAGCCGCGCGCGCTCTTCCGCACTTTCTTACAATCCCTCGTACGTCTTTTCTTTTCTTTTGCCCTCCACTTAATCCTACGTCCCGAGTACACACCTATTTCGCTTTAAATGCGGAAGGTATAACGGCAGTATTCAGCGTACGGCTGTGAAAGCAACAGAGCCGATGGCGCACTCGTCCGGTACAGCTAAAGGTTCCAAACGCAAGAGGCCGTTGTCTCCCGCAATTAAGAATGTCGGGAAGCGACGCGCGGTGTGGCAAAGTGCGATGCGACGCTTCTCGACGCGCAGCCTGACACGAAACAGCGCGCACGGTAACAGACGGACGGACAGCGATCGGCTGCTTCATTCTCGTTATCGCTCCTACTTATTTATGATCTGATTATATTGTGATCTGTCCTATCATAAATAGATAAATAAATAAATAAATAATTACACGCATGCAAAGTGATGTTTGCGCAAGCGCGACCTCTGTTTTTTAATTTGAAATGTAGCTTTTTTGGTCTCTCTCTCTCTCTCTCTCTCTCTCTCTCTCTCTCTCTCTCTCTCTCTCTTTAATTTTTCCACTTCGTTTTGTCAACGCGTTTATCAATCTAGATTGTTGTTCCGATGAGAACAATTTAACGGACAAAAGTTCGCGCGATCGGCGCATGACACGATGTTGTGGGCTTTTGTTGAGAGTGCGTGTACACGATGTATATACGGTAAAAGTCGGGTTGAAGGAAGCTGACGTTTAGTGAGGTTTTCGCGTCGACGCGGAGCATGGAATGACGGTGATTTTAATACGGTTTGTGACGTGAATAAGAGATTGTTTTCTCGCATTCGGTGTGAAAATAAAAAGCGTAACGTGATTTTGTTATTACGACAGTAACGCGATTGTCGAGTGACAAAACGCTTAATTGATTGTCGAGTCGATCGATTGAGGAGTTAGCCTGAACGGTCGAATAGTTGCAGTTGATTTGCGTAATAGGGTGGAGTAAAAAAAGTTCACGAATTAATGGTAGCGGAAGGTTGATAGCAGTACGCGGACGTTGAATGAGTTAAGAAATACGGTGTATAATGACTCGTTTATTAATACATCTGAAAATTAAGGCTGTTACAAAATATCATCGTAGCCATAGAAATCAAAATCCTTCTTTTTGCCAGAATGTCTTGACCAACTCGATCATTGAAATCATAGCTCAACACAGTATTAAAAAGCTATAGAAATTTTTGAATTCTATATATTTATCAAGAAACACATATTATCGTTATCAAATAACACGTATTATCGTTATCACATAACATGTGATGAAAACTGTCTAAAGAAAAGATTAAATTATTATATCGACACACACTATTATATAGTTAACTTATTGAATTAATTATTAATAGCCAACTTATTGAATTAATTATTAATAATCAATTATTATTAATAGCCAACAGATATTTTTAGATAATATTGAATCAGTTACTATTTTTAATTATTAATTTTAATTATTGTGTATATATTTTTTTATATTTTTTATTTTTTATTGTAATTATTTTGTATTTGCAACTATATTCTCGTATGGTCGTTATTGTTTTGAAGTTTGTGCACATAGTTGAAAACATTTTCTGCCTTATTACTATTTCTCAATTTAATAAATTTCTGAACAGCGAAAATTATATGATTTCTTCCACGATTTTCATTCTTTCAGAGTTTTTATTCGCTCATTTTTCTCATATCAGAACCATTAAAAAGAAACGTATTGCTATCGTTTTGCCACCGAATAAACACAATTTTTATATTACTTCAGAGTTGAACGATGTCAGGAATTTCCCTACTTCGCGGACTCATAACAAAAATGTTCTTCCTTTCTATTGTAACCGAAAGACGAAACTAATTTTAGCGATCGAAAAAGGTAATAAATAGAAATAGAACGTGTGCAATGTTCAACAGATGGTATATTATCATGATGTAATTTATTACGCATGTCTAACGATTTTTAATTGCGTTAAAATAGCTGACAATTTCCGTAGTTTCTCCTGATACTCGTTGGTATTATCTGTATAAGGTGAATGTCTCAACGAGTGACAATAGAATTTGTTTTTTATTTTTAATTCGGATAACATAGCTCCATATTTATTTTACATAAAAATATATTTTTTATTCTGAATTTTACATATTATTGACATAAAATATAAGTTTTAAGTGAAATTAAAAGTCGTAGTTACTGCTAAAGTATAATTATAAATGTGCTACTAGCGAAAGTTCGAACAGTTACTCTTACGCTAATCTTAGAAGTTAGCCATTAATATGAGGCATTTATTTAGTATTTCTTTATTACTATTCTTTAACTTCAATTGAAATCGTACTGTCAAAGATTAAAAAAGAGAAAAGATTAAGAAATATTTTACAAATGAAAAAAGTAACAAAGTATATATTTTTCATAATTAATATATGTATATAATTAATATATGTATGTCACTAATCGGTATTATATAGAATATTTGTCCTCATTATTGATTATCTAGATAAATAAATAAATGACATAAAATGATAGTGATAAAATGATATAAACATTTCCAATTCTAAAGAGAAAATGTGAATTGTATATCATTATATATTTACCTCTCTAGAATTTAGTGTACAATAATATAAATAATACAAATACCACAAATAATACAAATACGAGATCTTAGCCTATAAATGATCATGTTTAAGTTNCGGAAACAAATCTATCAATATTTTTTTCGTATTTTTGTAGTATTTTTCGTACGGACGTTCATGAATTTGTGTCATTTTGTAACATTCGGATAATGTTTTTTTGCTCGTCAATAATAGAGCTATGTGTTAATCATTTGTTAGTGATATAGGCATACATATGTTAAAAATTGGGACAAAATCAAAGTTATTTGTCACAAATGTGGTCCTTCTTTCACCTTTGATAAGATATAAATTAATTAAAATTTTACTAAAAATTAAAAATATAATACAGTTAGAATCTCAAATCTTTAAGCTTTCTAAATAAAACAAATTTTATTTACGCTCGGATATTTCTGTCCCTTCAAATGGATTCGTCGATTGTTATGTATCGGTTGTATGTAAACAGTTATTAATAACATAAGTAGCCGAAGCAAGAAATGAGAACATATATAAGAATTAAGAATACCGAACGCGAATTCTAATAGATGTGTATATTAAATTTGTTGAAAGAATAATATCTCTTGAAAACGTGGAAATAAATTTTTATCGGAAAATCCGCGAAATTATAAGCTTACGAATAGTATGCCGTATGGATACTTAATTAAAAATGGATCTACCCGGTATGTAAGTAGAACATCGATTTTTAACCTTTTCCGTGAGCACATTAAACTTACTATATAAATATATTTCAATATCTGGTTGCGTACGCTCGTTTAAACGTACTTATAAGACAAATAAGACTGAAAATTCGCAAGAAAAGAAATTTTATCTGTTTCTTCAGATTAATTATTTAAATGTTAAGATTAAAAGTTAAAAGTTTTCGTTAAGGAACCCAATCGGCCACAAGTTGAGCGGATGGCGCGCATAAGGTTTCGTTATTTTTCTCGTCCTCATTGTGTTTCACGAGCGAAAATTAATTTGGGCCAGACATTTTCACGACAGAACAAACGCCCCGTTTCTCCTCTCACTCTAGAAAAAAGCTCTTTCATACGATTTTATGACACGCTGTTTTACGATATGCGTCAGCTAGAAAAAGATTATTCTTATCGACGAGATGTCGGTAAATGTAACGATGAGCTTCTCGGGCCACAATAACGCTTATTATAATACGCACAGCTTTAATGAATGAAGACACCCCGTTAACGAATACGGCTACGTACGCCGGACGTAGCAGTGCTCGGTCTCTTGATAGTTTATGAAGTTTTCTTGCGTTGCAAGCAGAGCCGCCGCATCGTGACCACCGGCTTATCGTTCTCGACCACGCGTCGTTACGTTCGAGTCATGGGGTCCCTCCGGCGAAAAGCTCGGAACCGGTTTAGAGCGTACAGAATCGCATTGGGTAGTCAGCCAACCAACCAACCAACCAACCAACTAACCGGTCGTATGCGCACGACTCGCTACGACTTTCTAAACTTCTGTCGTGCGCGTAGTCCTGCGAGATCGGCCGTTGCTCTTATCGTCTTGATTTTCCAGCCAGATATCACAACAGTGATTATCGATGACAGTTCTAACGAAACCGCGTTATTGAGTCCGCCTTCGCGAAGAAGATATGTTTGCGGCGTGAGCAAAATTTTTGGGGGAAAATAAAAATTACCTTTGTTGTACTTTTGTGTACCATGCCACATCGCACTCTCCTATGCGCTAAACTATATTGCGTAACATTAAATGGAAACGTTGTGCATTCATCCGGATACACTGAAAAAGGGATGTAATAATAACTAACTATTGCAACCAAATTATTTAGTACTATACAGGGTGTTTGAAAAAACTATTCAGTATTTATATGATAGATGATATACACTATACTGAGTAAGAAAACCTTACTGAACATAGGTCGGAAGCTCAACTGTTTCTGAGGTATAAATATTTTTGTATGTTAGATTATTAAAGGTG
Organism: Dinoponera quadriceps; assembly: GCF_001313825.1. Lineage (NCBI taxonomy): Eukaryota > Metazoa > Arthropoda > Insecta > Hymenoptera > Formicidae > Dinoponera > Dinoponera quadriceps. Next base: position 483,204 of record NW_014557477.1, on the reverse strand, counting down.
TTGTATGTTAGATTATTAAAAATTAGATTATTAAAGATTTTGTATGTTAACACCATAATTTACGTACTGGCTTCTATGTGTCGCATGCGATGTTCACCTCAGTGTTTATAAGCTGTGTTTTGAATGTCTTCATTCGATTTCCATATATATACTTCATAACAGAAGATTTCACCGACAATCACTGTTCAATTTCTTGATGAATATATTATCTTAGTTTTTAAAACATATGTTTTTGGCTAAAAGATTATCAATGTGATACATATATAATGGGGCTTTAACTCATTTTGTAATATGAGAAAGTACTTAACCCTTAGATGACACACGGGGTTAAAAGTACCCCAGAGTGTTTTTGAACGCAAATTTTTCATAGTTACGCGCCAAATTTGGTTCTGTGGCGTCACCTAGTATTAGTCGAAACTTGACCCAATATTGATAAATAAAACAATTATACACATTTTTTCTCGCTGGGGTCCAAAATACCCCCTATAGCACGTACGTTATTATTTTGACGTGGGTCAGCTAAGGGTTAAACACAGTGTTCGGTCTCTCTTCGAAATACATTAAATGAGCTATTTAGAACTATCCGATCTTAATGTTAGGTGTGAAGTTAGCCCCCCGTTTTTTAATTTTTTTTTTTTTTTTTTTTTGATAGTGTTAATCGCCGGAACTCTTTTTATGAATATAAGAGTACTCCTATACTCTTTGAAAGTAAGCTGGAACTCTAATCAGAACTATCGAGAATTAATGTTGGTGTGCTAACTTCACACACCCAAGGAAAAGAGAGAGATTGAAAATAAGAGATGGACCAATAAGAGCGCAAGGCATTAGGTGTAATAATTTCAACTTAATAGCGGGAGAAATCAACAAGAATAACAATTATTTTTTTGGACAAAAGTAACAAACTACTGCTTTCATTCAGACTTATATTTTAGTCAGAATTGGTGTTTTACTGAAATGTAAATTACTCTAAGAATTATTATTATTTTTAACTTAACACGTTGACTGCCGTGGGGGCCACCGGTGACCGGCGCTCGACTTGGCTACAGTGCCATGGGGGCTACCGGTGACCGGCGACACGACAAATAGTAAAAATACATAATTAGAGTAAATATCGATACTGATAAATTTTTAAATAATACCATTGTTACTCTAATGGTTTGAAGAAATTAATGCCATACAGAACATGCAAAAATAATTTTATTAATACAAGGAAAATATACATATTATTTTTTTTCCACACTGCGATAAGTTACATTGATACACGGTAAGCAAAGGAAAGCTGAACCAAAACAGTCGGCACAATATGTAGCCACTTTTTTAGTGCAATTCTTTGCTCTCATTCTCCCTAGCTATTTTGAATTTTTTTCGTAGCACACTTTGCAAAATCGCCTTATATTTCGCACACTTCCCGGTTTCTTTTTAATTCGTGACGAGGTTTTTTCTGTACGTAATTGCTTGATGAAATGCAATCTTCATCATTAGAACATTTCACTAAATACATCGCTAACTTCATCCTAAAATCGCAAAAATTGTCTACAACGCCTCGGGGGTCACCGGTGACCCCCTTCACGAAAAATGCATTAAACACGATTATATAACTCACCTTATCTGCTGTAGATAATATTTCAACATATTATACATCGCATAATAAGAAATTCATGTTGGCGCCATGGGCAAACCACGTAAAATGCGCGCGGCAGTCAACGTGTTAATCAATGTGATTACATATACTATTAAAATATCTGTGATGTAAAATGTTTTGATTTTCATTTTATTTCCTATTTAACAAAATCAAAAAGGAAAGATCAAACATTCCCAGGTTCTCCTACAATCATAGAGAGATATTTTCTTCGAAACGAACTTAAATCCGTGGATAAAATGATGTGCGCACTGTCAAGTTTACAAATGATGACTTAAGTAATTACGTAAGATAAACGGCAGAGTGGACGGACGGTATCTCAGAAAATAGCTGACACATTTATTGAACGTATTTCCCATAAATGTGCAATGTATCGTTTGCTTGGCGTAGATATTTATTTGTTTACATTTATAATCAGAAAACGGATATCGAAAGATATCAAATTGAATTTTGGCGTGTATGCGTGTATATAGATATCGCGTTATCTTATAAAGAATTATCACAAGCGATGAAATATCATCACTGGCGATTTCGTCGAAGAGATAATTGCGATAAAAATTTCGAGCTAAAATCGGCGAGTCTGGTGTCTAGTCCGCGTAAACTATGAAATCTCATTAGTATACGATATAGCCAGCTGCAACAATGGCTAATTAGGCGCCGTCTCGTAACCGGAAAGTTCGGATAAAGACCAATAGCGATGAGGGATGTAAGAATCAATGCGCTCGATCCATACTATTATCCGAGTTCCCATTGTTGCACTTCGCAACTGAATTATTCTTTGACTGGTGGGAAGGATTAGCTAAAGAAGAGAGAGACAGAGAGAGAGAAGAAGACGGAAAGAGGGTTAACTAGCGTACATGTCGCAACATTCACTCAGCTTGAAGATACCGACCATTCGACTATTGCGGATGATACGAAGCTGTTTGCCTAATGGTGTGGAGTATCATGTGGACCTAGCACCCGACTTTAATCAAAAAAATGTTTTAATATATGCATTCTGTTATGCTCGGTTTGTACCCGTTTGTACCGTTTTAAAGTTCGTTTGTACCTCAAAGGGGTAAAAGTTACGAATGATTGAAAAAATCATTAACTTATTTATTTATCATTGAAATATAATAATTTTGCAGATGCTATTCGATTAACCATCACTTGTAATCGTTTGTATCGCTTTTCATTTCATTTGTACCTCCATGGGGATGGAAATACGGATTGTTGAATATTAGTGGAAGGAGTAACTTTGTTACATGAGGAGATATTCGAAATCTGAAAGCAGATGCTATTTTGCAATCGTTTGTGCCCGTTTGTATCGCTTTTCGCTTCATTCGCTTTTCACTTCATTAGTACCTCCATGGGGGTGGAAATACGAAATATTAGATCATGAAAGGGTCAATTTTGTCATATGTGGAGATATTCGAAATCTGAAAGCGGGTGCTGTTTTGCAATCGTTTGTACCGGTTTGTACCGCTTTACGTTTCGTTTGTACCTCCAAGGGGACGGAAATACGGATTGTTGAATATTAGTGAAAGGGGTAATTTTATCATATGAAGAGATATTCGAAATCTGAAAGTGGGTGCTGATTCGCAGTCGTTTGTACCTCCGTGGAAGTGAAAATACGGATTGTTGAAACAGCACCCGCTTTCAGATTTCAAATATCTCCCAATGTGACAAAGTTACCCCTTTCACTAATATTCTACAATCCATATTTCTATCCCCATGAGGGTACAAACAAAATGAAAAGCGGTACAAACGGATACAAACGATTGCGAAACAGCACTCGCCTTCAGATTTCGAATATCTCCCCATATGACAAAGTTATCCCTTTCGCTAATATTCAACATTCCATATTTCCATCCCCTTGGGAGTACAAATGAAACAAATAGCGGTAAAAGCGATTACAAGCGATGATAAATCGAATAGTATTTGCAAAATTATTGTATCTCAAAGTGGGAGTTGGTCACTTTTTTAACTCATTGTAACTTTTACCCCTTTCAGGTACAAACGAAACGGAAAGCAGTACAAACGGGTACAAACGATGTTTAGTCGAATAGCATGTGGAATATTATTGTTTCTTGAAGTGGAGTGTTGATGATTTTTTCAATCCCTCGTAAGTTTTATCTCTTTTAGGTACAAACGAAATTCAAAACGATATAAACGGGTACTAACCGAGCGTATTGTATGCATATATGAAAAATTTTTTTTATTAAAGTCAGGAACCAGGTTTACATAGGTTATCCTTCCGAGGATTATTTATCCTACTCGCATTTCATAACGTTCCTTTAAATTTGTAATAAATGCGATGCAACGCGAATGCAACAGCAAGCGTCACCAGAAGACGTTTATCCGTCGCACGCGCCTCAGCGAGTATTTTGAAGATTCTCGAACTTGGGATGCGCGATATACTAATTAACTTTTGGGGGTGGTATCTACGTTCGTCTGATGAATTTGATTCATCTTCTTTTACGGATAAAAACTGTTGATGGAGATTAAAGAGAAAATAGCATCGCATGCTCTATGTTGCGTTGCCACTTGAATACATAATAATGTCGCGAGACGTCTTACACGCAACGCATACATATTTCGGAGATTAATAACGATGCGTTAATTAACCAACATCTAGAGTTGTGCGTGTCTAGGCTAGTTTAATGAGTCTTCTTCAAGTTTGCATCATTCTCGATGCATTATTAATATTCACGAACACAGTCGATTGCTTGTTACCGAAAACGCCGAAATCCCGAATCAATACTTAATGCTTTAAATAATGAAATAATTCAATAATTTAACAATTGAATAAATATCTATACAGCGCTTTTTAAATGTTTTTAACGTTTCGCTTACTACGATAATCAATTGAAAAAGCCACATCGCAGGTATCGATACATAACTTCAAATTATGAGAAAATGAAACTTAAGTTTTTCAGAGATACTGCCCCTAGTAGTATATTTCAGTGGCATTATATTGGCCAATGTTGAGCCAATGTAACGCCAATGAAATATGCTACTAGGAAAAGACGTTCGTCTTTCTTAATTCGAATATGGTCGACAAAATATAATGAATAATATTGTTAACAAATATTCATCACAAAATTCAACAGTAAAAAAAAGAGAAATCTCATCATACTGGTAAATGTCATATTTAGATATTATTTTAAGGGGATGCTGGAGTAATTAGTAATTATCGACATTACAGATGCCATCAGTCTCCGAAATAGTTTCGCAAAATTAAAAATCTTTTTATACGCATTAAGTACACACAAAGTGCGGGATGATAAATTGAAGGCTGAGCATGAAAAAAAATTCAAAAAATGTATGTAGTGTTGCAATGTTTGGTGTGTGACGTAGCTGTCAACTTATGAAAAAGTTCGCTTAAGGTTCCCTGATACTCATTTTGACTGTCTTTTTATGACGTCAGAAACGAGGAAAATCTTACTAATTTATGTGACGGTATATGTAGAAATAAAAGAATATATGCACAAAATAACACTCACGATCGATTAAGCACACTTGTAAAAATATCCAGACGCTTTCCTTTAACTTGAACAATTAATAAATAGCCGTAAAATTAACGTAACAGAAATCATGAGAAAAGATAGGTTAAAAACATAAATTGCACGTTACACTAATTTATTAACTGTTATTTATGAATTAATTTATATTTATTAATTATTGTATTTATTAATTATTCAGGTTAAAGGAAGCATCATTTCGCATCACATTTTTGTATAATTGAAGCTTGATTTCGTAAATAACATTTTTTATATCGTCCTTGACCTCTTGAATCGTTTGCGGAGCATTAGCGTAAATCTTATCCTTCACATGTCTATTAAGTTAGCCCCCTCACCATCGAAAATAAAGTTATAATATACATGAAAATTAAATGTTAATTAGGTGTTAATTTGGTGCTAGAAAAAAAAATGTAGTGTTCCAATGGTTTGGTGAGAAATGAGAAAAATATTGGGGGCTAACGTTAAGCCAGCCCCCCCCCCTGCCAAATTGAAAAACATATTGCCAAAAAAAAATCGAAAAAAATTGCTAAAATTAAGTACTAATTAGGTGCTTCAAGAATATAATAAGAAATATCATAAAAACCAAATCGTTTATTAGAAAAAAAATAAAAAAGGATTGTGCCAAATGTGCGAAGTACAAGACAACTGAAAAAATTAGGTTCCCGCTCGATATTGGTGTCAAATTGTTCGTCTTGTTATATACTTTCTAAATATCTAATCACCTAATTCGGCGATTAGATATCTAGAAAGTATATAAAATGACGAATAATTTGACCCCAACATCATGAGAGCACCTAATTTTTTCGCAGAGTTACACTTGAACAACGTCTATATGGGTTATTAATTTCTACTGCAAAACTCTGTAAAACGGAGCGAGCACCTAATTCGGTGAATTAAATATTTAGAAAGTATATAACAAGACGAACAATTTGACACCAATATTGAGCGTGCACCTAACTTTTTAAGTTGTCTTGTACTTCGTACATTATAGTACAATCTGTAAGTTATCAACCAACTTTGCCTTTTTTCTACAAATTTCATCCTTGATGACCTGATATATTGCTATAGATAATGTTATGGAATATATATAATGACACACATTGAAGAAAATATCGACATGTTTCGATATAATTTTCGATAGGGAAATAAGATAAGTTTCTATAATATATTATATAATTATACCGATAACACTATACAAGCGCACACATAGTCGATAAATCTATGTATTTTTATGTGAAGAAACATTGAGCACACCCCAACATTTCGTTTTATATCACTTATATCACTTCGAAAGTAGGATACGATTTAAAGATAATTGTTGTTTGTATGATCTGTTTATCAGTACATCTCGACAATTGATTAAAGAGTACCGTTTCTTGGATCAAAAAATCGATTTTTCTTTTCCAGCATTTTATGAAAGTACATAAGCATTTTAAGCATTTTAAGAATCTATTCTTAAATCCGCATTGGAAAATTCGGAAAATTACAGAATTATAGCCTATTATTCGACGTAGCGTGCAGGTAAGAATTCAAGTACTCACCGCGCCGTTCGAAGTTTCGTCATATATTACTGATAAGAAATATTTGCCCACTCTAATTTCTATAACGATGTTTAGGAGAAGATGAATCGCAGAATAGGAATGAAAATTTCAACGCTACAATTTAGTGCTTGGTATCGAAGCATCTTTATTTTGGCTTTAAGACCTTATAAATAGCAACCTCTTTGGTCATTTGATTATTTAATGAAGGATGTTCGTCACTCCTGCAGATAATGTATATTCTAGGCATCGTAATCAGACTATAATGTCGTTAGTACATCAACTTTTAAGATGAAGCTCCGCGAAAATCGTCAAAATGGTAAAGGCTTCAGAGAGGCTTAAGTAGCGGTTAGAAAAGAGAAAGAGGTGAAAAACGAATTTTTCGAAATTGAGGGAGGATTACTGCATGGGCCTGGAATAGCTGATTAGATTGAAATTTATGTGAATACTAGAAATATAATATGATTAAATAGTCCTAGAAACATTAAATATATTTTTTTTTAAACAACTTTTCTCAGACTGGCTCCCACAATTTCAGACAAATTAATGAACCAAACCGCAGCCTTAATAGCAGTAATATCGACAATACCATATAAGGTAATTATTTCGCAAAAATTGGCTTTAGCCTATACATTCGAAGCACATCTCTCTATCGTTGGAACCAGCGAAATTAAAAAATATTAATTTTTTCTATTTATTTTAAAATAAAAATGTCGATTTTTATGGTGATCTTTCAGGTCTCATTTTTTAATCGCCTTAAAATTATTGAATAAGAATCCATTTTTTATATCGTAGTTCCAACGATAACTGAATATCTATAAATATCTATAGATTAATAATCTTTTTCGCTTTTTTGATTCAGGTCGCCGAGTCTCTATATTTATAAGAGCCATAAAGTAAGGCATGCTCAAACGTGTTGCGCGAATTTTTTTATAACTTCCCTATTGTTCATTACTCTTGTCTAAAATAAAAAAAAAATTACAGCTTATAAATTAAACATGTATTATTAAGTGTATGATGTTTGAAATGAATCTCCGCATAGTATCCACAAAAAAATTCACAAATATAGCTTATTTGCTAGGCCTTCAAACAATAGTTTTCCCTTAATAACTAGATTAACAGTTTGTGTCGTGCGTTTTGATTTGACTTTTTAATAAATATAGTTCTACATCTAATGATTCTATTCTAATTGACTCCAAAATATATCGCGATAGAATGACAGACAAATGTATTTTTAACCGTGAACATAGAGAATTCTCGCAAAACCGCACTGTGCTGAGAAACGAAGAGAATGAACAATCTACATACTGTGATTGTCGAGCGCATTTCAATTTGTCAATATGATTATCGTGAATAAAAATAAAAAAAGACATACCGTCAATCTTTTACGAATAATTTAACGAGCCATAAAGGTTTCGCGTCTCATTATCTCGGTAATGCGTTGATTTTACTGTCACTATCTACGTTTAAAATAACAGAAAAGAATTACAGATTGTCAATCATGGGAATAAAGAAAAAGCAAGATTATCGTCTTCCATAATTGGAAGATCGTGGACGTGCAAACGAGTATCTCTTCAGTGTCTCGAGGCGAATTGTCAGCGGGACGAGAGAAAGAGAGGGGGGTGCTGCGCGCTTCGAGCTCTCATAACTCCGTCGAGAACTTTATTAAAGAAATTTGTTATACGATGGATCGCCGCCGTCTCGCGTGACTATCATTAAACTCCTATTCATCTCCGTGAAAGGAGAAAGTTAAAAATGACGCGCTTGAATGTGCCCGCGGAAATGCGCACTCTGTATGAGAGTACTTCTGCAATTTTACTTGCGGTAGGAGAACGAGCGAGGGTGTGGGGGGGATGAGAGGCGGCGAGGCATTCCAAAATGTTTACCGCGGTAGTTGCACAGAATTTAGGTTTACATTTTCGATTTGCAAGCTCTCTCCCCCTCCGCACGCGCACGCACGCACGCACGCACGCACGCACGCACGCGCACACACACACACACCCAAAACTATCACGAAAGTGTATACCAAGCTCACGATATTATTTTCTCCTCGCAGCTGATTACCACCCTTCCTATTTGACTACTTCCGACTAAATACATTATTCAGAGCACGGTGTTGTTGCTGCTTCGGCCTGACTCATTAATTCTTCATTAACGCGCTAGGAATATGATACGCTTGCCACTCAGCAAATTGTGCTATAACTTTTTGATCGTGAGATCGTCGTCGTTTTACGGCCGTCGGTGCCACTTGAAACTTTGATCGGCTAAATATGTAGATTTTTGCTTCGCTTCGTGTCAGTTATTAATAGTCTACCTTCCGGCACAACGTGTTCTTTCACGCTTTCGGCGTGATCGCCTCACTGCATCGTATCTGTGGCCACATGTACAAGTTTCGAAACAAAATCAAATAACACGATTAATTAAAAAATATATATTAAGAATATGCGTAAGTAAACATTTAAACATTTTGAATTGATACATACTTAACACTTTGCGGGCCGCTGTCACGCTGACGTGACTTTTGCTCGCCAACGGTTATCGGCCGCTGTCACGCTGGCTTGACTTTGCTCGCCAACGACTTTCGGCCGCTATCACGCTGGCGTGATGGTTTGACGATCAGGAAACATTGTTTTCAACTGTTTTCCTTATTTTAGTGCCTTCTTTAATAATAATTATATACCAACTACTTATGTATCGAAAAATTGCGTAAATATCACCGTTGGCGAGCAGTAGAACCTGCGTGAATCTCGCCGGCGGCAGCGTAACGGCGCTTCGATAAATGCGCGGCCCGCAAAGTGTTAACAGTCTATGGATTGAGCTTTCAATTTTCAATCAATGGTATAATAACTTGAATACCCTGCATCAAATAGCATATACACTAAACGAATATACTGTTTATATACATGGAAAAAAATTCAGTTCATGTAATTGAATTTTGGTCATGACAACCGAAATTTTCTATTATCTGCGGACCAAATGAAAACTCGATTGTAGAAACAGAAAAATTTCTATAGAATGCTTCCGCTTCTCGGACAATTGTACTCAGTTATCTTAACCAAGTTAATATTGCTACTCAACAAAAATATTATTTTTTTCCTCATGAGAATTGAACCCGAATCTTCTTGGTTCCAAGACTATCGCTTTAAACTGCAGAACCACTAACGCTGTTGATATATCGTATTGAACGCACATGTCGCTTCGCATTCTTGGTTTAGGTAATCGAATAATTTAACGCATTTGGAAGGGAAAATTTCGATTCCCCAAACCGAAAGCAGTTGTTGATGTAAACAGCCCTTCAGCTAGTGAAAAAAGGCTACATGTTATTGCAACCGAAACTCAATTAACTGAATATTTTCGATTGCCATAGTCGAGTTAGTTTTTTCCATGTACTACATGGCTCAAATAGAAACTTATAAAATTTAGAGTCTTTTAAATATTTGATTATTTGTAAACATTCTCCTAATGCATAAACTTTTTTCACTATATTTTTTCAACGTTTTCTTTTCAACGTGCTCTTTTCCGAAGCGGTTTCTTCGATTTCGCATAACAGTCCTGACGTCGTTATTCGCTATTGGTTACTGGATTGTTTCTTTTGATATGTCGTTTAAATGTCCACCTGATGACTTTTCCAGCATCATCTCCACTGTTCACGGATGAGTTTTGGGTCTCTAAAGACATTTCGATGTCACCTCGACCTCTTATTTTCTCGACTTCGTCCCCCGCGACTTTATTTCCCGAAGCCAAATCAGGCTATGAAAGTGTATGCAAGTGAAAGAGAAATAAAAAAGGTCGTAACTAGACTTTTGAATAATTTATCGGAAAAAGCGTTTCGAGAACTGCGTCACGAACGACAAAATCATCAACGACGAGTATAGATACAATCTCGTTTCAGAAGTTTCAGAAATAAGCAAAGAAATACGTTTTAATTGATTTATAAAACATGTATACATTTTAATTGCAGGTAATTTCTGTCACTTGACGGTGGGAGTCAGAGTCAAAGTCACGATCAGTAGTACTTGTAGTAATAGTAATGATTATCACATTTGATTTCGGACGCGCGATTTACGCGGTTTCAGCGAGTTGCATTCGCGGAAGAGAAAGCGCTGGTACTTGCGCAAATCACCAATGAAAAATACGAGCTCGCATCGTTGAAATTTTTCTTACTCTTTCGAATTACAGAGCTCCAGCCAGTAGACAAAACAGTCTATTTTTTTCGCGATGGACACGTCGCTGATGAAGGAGCGAAGAAAAGCAGACGGCTCGGAACGGAGCCAAGCGGGTGTATTTATAGGACGTTGAATAGAAACGGAGCGCCATGGTACATTAAGTGCTACGTCCTCTTTCTCTTAGTTCGCAATTTTGCATCTCGAATGATTGGCAAGCGCATGGTTTCTCGGGGAGATTCACCGATTTGACTTCCAACATTACGTGAAGTATTACTTCTCGTCGTATACTCGATGCCTAAATGGTAGCCGATATTTTATTTTTGATGAGTTTCGCGGCACGTCTGATATTCAATATTCTTTAAATTTTTTCGTGGAAAATACCACTCGAAAAATAGAGTGACAGCCGGGTCGCTCGAAATCGAATGATTTTATTTATGTGGAATGAACTATTCTCCGAATCGTCGAGTGAATATTTTCATTCGTGATTGAAGAGTGAATTCAACGTACTTCACATTATCAATGAAACTGGACTATTCGGAGGCCAAAACTCTTTGCTCCAAAACATATCGACGTTGTCTGACAGCCAGTCTTGGACCAAATGACTCGTGTGAGCTGGTGCGCCGTTCTGTTAGAAGATATAGGGAGGCCCTGCCTCCCAGAAGCCACCATGTCCATCCATGGCTTGACTACTGTTGTTAGAACGTATAGATATACTTCCTTTGTGACGGTTTCTCCCTTATTTAAAAAATGCAGCGGCATGACGTCACCCTCGCTGGAAACAACGCTTAGGACGTGAACATTGGCTGGAAACTTCGTCCTAGCTATAACGGAGAACATCTTCGGGGTCATAGGCGAACCAACAGTCGTTCCCGCGGTTCACTTTTGCATCGACAGTAAACATTTTCCCGCCAGAAAAAAATCTGACGCGTCCCGCAGCTTCGTTTCTTAACGAACGCACAAGCAAGTTACAGCGAGCAACTTTCTTCATTCTAGCAACTTCAAACAGCATCTGTCGTACCTTTATGACGTATGACTCGTAACGTAGATCTATTCGGCGCATGATAGCCTAACTCACATTCAAAATTATCGCCAATTTCCTGAGAGACTGCCCTGGGTCTTCTGCGATCAGCTCTTGGGTCCTTTGGACAACTTTCGAGGTCCTTGTCGACCTCTCGCTTGAATGGCTCTTCCTCGACGGGTTTGCGGAATCTTCTTGGGACTTCTTCGAAGCCTTATATTTAGCGGAAACTTCGTAAATTGTCGATCTCGGATATTTGAAGAACTCAATTATTTCGGCCGGCGTACGTCCAACGCAAAAACTTTCAATATTCGCCACTCTTCGGTTATATTCCATGCTCGATCTTGCTCAGCCATTTTGAGATTATGTTCGTTCAGAACATTGTTTTAGCTTACAAATACTAACTTAGCGCTGAAGTAAAATATGGCGAGAAATTCAAATTGAAATTTAAATCCGGATTTAGCACCCTGTATTTCTGGTTATGTGAACTATTAGGTTGTTCGGAAAATTCGTTTCAAATTTTGCGCGCTCCGCGTTTCTATGGTAATCAGTGAAAGCGAAAACGCTCCAGACGATTTTGTGTTTGTTCTCAACAAACTTTCCCAGGTCTGTGAGCCCGCCAAAAGAATCTTGCAGACCTTCCTAAGTGCTCCTAATAACCTAATCATTTTGGCAGAGATCGGGTGGAAAGATAGAGAACCCGAAAATCCACTTTCGCCATGTATTGTTCTCAATGGTGGCTTCACGGCTTCACAGATCCTGAATGAGATGTCATCTATATATATAGATGTGCTTTCTATATAGAAATGCCTACATCACTCACCAGACAGTTCGGAAGTAGTATCGAAGGTTCGAAGCTGGCGCTTCACCTAAAGAAGGTTCTTCTGAGCATCTGGTGGGATTTTAAGGGCGTTGTGTATTATGAGCTTCTTTAATGAGACATTAATGCGGCGAAGTACAACCTTTAATTTTTGCTGGACGAACTGAAGGCTGCCATCGCACGGAAGCGCCCTGAATAGGTGTGGGATTTTTTCCACGATGATAATGCCAGACTTCACATCGCGATGTCCATCTGTAGAAAGCTCCTGGACTTCGAATGGGACATCTTTTCTCATCTTCTGATATTTTTCCGACCTTGCTCCATCTAACTATTACCTATTATTTTCTTTGAAAAATTTTCCTTGGGACAAAAAATTCGGATCTTTAGAAGTTCTCAAAATTAACCTCGATCAATTCTTCGCAAGTAAGAAACCTTCGTTTTGGAGCATTATGCAGCTACCCGAGAAATGGACCAAGGCCATTGAACAAAGCAGTACATATTTACTTCAATGAAGTTACTCTTTAAATAAAATATTACGTTTTGAACTTACATAGAAAATTTGAAACGAACTTCCTGAACAACCTAATATATCTTATTTTTCCGTGCAATATAAATTATATTTTCCTTTCTCAAATTATTAAAAACATTTATGTAGTAATTTTTTTAACGAAATTCTCTTTCTCTCTCTCTCTCTTTCTTTAAATTTAAGTAATTTTTCTTATATATCTATTAATATATTGTATAATAATGAAATAGTGTATTTATTAGGTGGTTGCATTGAAACCCGCTGTTCGGCTGTAGGTGTTTTATACTTTAGTACGGACAGATGTCGCTTATGTCACGTTAAAGGGTGACCATGTGTTACTAACTTCCAACCAAAAGACGCCATATTTAGTTGAGACACGTGCCTCGAATGAGCAAGTTAAAAGTGGACCGTGACAAGTTGTTTTCCGACGTGTACTTCTATACTATTTCGATTTGAAAGAAAGTGCAGCTGAAACTCACCGATTGCTTAGACAGACTTATGGTGAGTCTACACCATCCGAAGCTATGTGTAGAGAATGGTTTCGACGATTCCAAAGTGGCGATTGTGACCCTTATGACAAGCAACGACTAGGTCAGTCGAAAAAATTTGAAGATTCAGAATTGCAAAGTTTGCTGGATGAAAGCTCTTCTCAAACACTTAAAGAATTGGTTGAACAACTCAATGTTGATAAATCAACAATATCCCGATGTTTGCATGCCATAGAGAAGATACAGAAAGAAGGAAAATGGCTGCCACACGAGCTGAGCGAGAACGCCATTGGGAATCGACCAAACATCACTATTTCTTTGCTTGCGAGGCACAGAAAAAAAGTTTCTTGTGGCGTATTGTAACAGGGGATGAAAAATGGATTTATTTCGACAATTTTAAACACGAAACATAATGGGTTGATTCTGGCCAACCATCAACATCTACGCCAAAACGGAATATCAATGGCCACAAAGCCATGCTGTATATCTGGTGGGATATGGAGAGGGTAGTGCTTTATGAGCTCTTGAAACTCAAGGAAACTGTCACTGCCGAATGTTGCCAACAGCAACTAGAGCGTTTGAACGATAATTTAATGGAAAAAAGCCGTCAGTAGTATCAAATTGCCGAAAGATGATTTTGCTGCACGACAACGCTCGACCCCACGTTGCGTGAAAAAAAGTACTGATGAAACTGGAATGAGAGATTTTCCCTCACCCAGCGTATTCTCCGGACCTTGTCCCAAGTGATTATCACTTGTTTCGATCAATGCAACACGCCTTACAAGACACACTTCCGTAATTACGAGAAAATCCAAAAATGGGTACATGAGTACATGAGAGGATAGCGTCAAAAAACAGGATATTCTTTCGACATGGGATTCAGCTTTTGCCAGAGAGGTAGGAGAAAATAGTAACATCCGAGGGAGAATGCTTTGATTAAGGTAATCCAACAAGTTTTTACAAAATAAATGCTTACAAAAACAGCGGGTTTCAATGCAACCACCTAATAGTTTGTTACATATGTGTATTGTTCATTATTTGAATAAGAAGTTGATAACCATTAAAATATTTAAAATATGTTCTTCAAAATTATTTTTATTTTTTGTGCAATTATGAAATTATATGTTATGTATGAAATAAAAGTATTGATAAAACGAACAAATTAACAAGTTGCAACCTTTACATCTGTTCATTATTTTACGTTCTTGCGCGGAAGTAATATGTTTTATGATTTTTACAAATTTTCTTCATACATAGTTATGTACAAAGCAAATTACACTTATAAGTAGATACCTAACTGAACTTTTAAATTTATGAGGATTTTTTATCTTCTTTTTTCTAGAATGATTAACATCGGGATATAAAAAATAATCGTGCGCGAAGCGTCGCAATCAAACACGTCAGGCGAGATGAATGGGCGATCATCTACAATTATCATATTTCAGAATTATTACTCTTATTTTCGTCCGTTTTTAATACGCGGGCTATTTGGTTCGTCGTTTCGTATGTCGATTTCACTCTCGTCAATGAAGTTATTGCGCGTGCTGCTTATCCAGTTTTAAATCTGGAATCTCACGTGCTTGAAATTCTAACGTCGACGCTCGAATGAAACGTCGGTTCAATTTCTTCTTCTTTCTCTTCTTTCCCTTCCTTCCTTTTCTCCTTTGCCTCCTTGCCCCTTCGTTTGACACTTCGCGCAGCCGTTATCTTTCGTCGTTTCCGATTACTATTTCCGTTACGATCTCTATTTCCTTCTTTCGCGAGTCGATTATCGCGCCGGGTGCTAACCGGAAAGGGAGGAAGAGAGGAGGAAGCGGACGAATTAATAGCGCTTATGTAACGCACAGAAACTCGATATCGATGCCCCTTCGCGTGCAAGTACACAAAGTTCGTTGTGTTCTCTTGTTTCTCGCGCATTCAGACGCACACATTCTACGTTCCATTGTCGGATCGCGCACGCCTTTTATCGCTTTCTCTTTCTTCGCCGATGCACGCGTCCGTATCGTTTGAACTCTCGTTTGAGCTGAGCTTATATTCGATATTCGAATACGAGCACTATGATAATTTTCTCGGAACTATATTTAGTACTTATCTTTATATTGGATTATGCAATTTGCATTAGGATGGGGTTGGGAGGGTGGAAGGAAAGGAGGCGGTAAAGAAAAAAATAAAAGAAAACTGTTTGGTTCGATCTTTGGGAGTTCTCTTCATATCACCTCTTTCGAATTCTCATTTCTTTATCTCATTTCAGCGAAGTAAACGATGATTTCGTGAACGTTCTATGTTAGAAGGAAGAGCTACGGAAAAGAATTTTTCATTTTGTTCATTCATTCATAATACCCGAAGCACTCGAAGTCGATAGAGGGGCAACGATTGAGTTTCGGAGAATGACAGCGGTGTTATTGCTTGCGTTATCCTGGTAGAATTTCCATGATGGCGCGCCTCAGTTGAGCTTTTCTCGTTCCGCGACTTCGCCTTCGACCGATCCGGCAAGTCGAGTCGAGCGAAAGAACGGAGGAACGAAATACGTACGGCTACGTACTACTGGCTCTGTCATCGGTTGCCAGAACGATGGAGCGCAAAGGTAGGAGGTAGAAGCAAAGAGGCAGAGGGGAGCCTATTACCTCTCAAGCAGTAAGAAACGACCGGCGTGGGCCAGGTACACTCCGAATGAGAAATCTCGCGTTGTGCTATACAGTATCTCGAAGAAATCTATCACGTTTCTCATTTCTCCACGGGCTTTTTCTTATTCATGGAGCGATTCGGATCCTCAACTCCTTCTCAATAGAAACGTCCTGATTGTCTATGGTTTTCGAGCGGTCGACGAACTATGTGATAGAAAAACCATGTATCTCGTACGGTTTTGCATATAGAACGTCCCGAAAAAGCATCGCTTTGTTGTCCTTATGAACTTCTTCCTCATTCCTTCACAAACCTGATTCCAAGAATCGATTCTCCGTTCAATGCCCAAGTTATGTTTACCGAGCGATTTCCGGAATAAGAAACTTCGTGTCATATGA
Organism: Dinoponera quadriceps; assembly: GCF_001313825.1. Lineage (NCBI taxonomy): Eukaryota > Metazoa > Arthropoda > Insecta > Hymenoptera > Formicidae > Dinoponera > Dinoponera quadriceps. Next base: position 466,486 of record NW_014557477.1, on the reverse strand, counting down.
TTTGTATGCGAAGTGTCCGCAAAAGCCACCTTACTTTGTCTCTACCCTTTTCGACGTCCGGCGATTCCGAGATGCTCTTTGCTCACGACGATAAAGTCACAAATTAACATAATCCGCAGCCGTACCAATGTATAAGAGTCCGAACAATCGACCACACTTGGTGGATAAGATGTATTATTCGGCAAAATTGACATCGACTGTCCCATTGGTCGAGACACATTCAGGCATGTCGGGTCTGCGAGCGCACTTATGTGCGTTAATTCACAATTCTCTTCTCCTCGCCTCTCAGGCGTCCCTACATTTTGACGTTTTCTCGCGCGGGCGATTACGTAAGCCGGGCGTACGTGAGGATATACGAAATGATAATTTAAGTGCGAATTTACAGTATGGCCGTGACTGAGCGATTATCGGCAGCGTACAGGTTGCTCGTACGTAATTACGTGATATATAGATACATATAGACGAGTATGAAATTATGACGTACGCGGTGAACCGCATACCGCGTGTATGAAAGCTATAACGAGGTACGTGGAGCGTTTGCGTTTGCACAGGTAGGTAGGTAGGTATATGAGTGATCTAACGTGCTCGCTCGCTCGTTGTCAACTAATAGATGTGCACGTGCACTCGCAAGGAATGCAGTTCGCGTGTTATGATAAAAACATGTTAAATGTAACGAAGCGTCTTTCTCTCTCTCTCTCTCTCTCTCTTTTTGTCTATGATCTAAATTTATCGGATGAAAATACGAATTAGGTTGGCGTGCGAAAACTCTGCGGTATTTGTCGAACGAAATCGAGGAAATCGCGGGGTTTCAACGCTTCGTAATCGTCATGAATGGAAATATTTGTGGTTANATATATGTGTTTACTCTCTCTCTCTCTCTCTCTCTCTCTCTCTCTCTCTCTCTCTCTCTCTCTCTCTCTCTCTCTCTCTAAATTTTTTGTAGGGGAATTTTACTCAAAACAAGTGAAAAGTGCCATTATTTTCATTCGGAATGATAGCAATACTGCCACTCGAAAGAGTGGCCATATCGCAAGAGTAGATGTTTAGAGTGGATTCTAATTTCATAAATGAGTAAATGTTTTAATCGATTGAAGTGGATATATTTCTGTAATGGTAGAGTACATCAGGTTCACTCTTTCAGTGAAGATATTCATGTGACGATTCAGAGTGGAAAACTTATTCTATACGAGTGACCAGTCACACAACTTCGAGTGACTTGGTGATCACTCTACTTTTCAAGTGAGATTACACTCCAAGAAATTCAAAGAGTATGTCTTACGCAAAGACATTTGATGCACAATTTTACTTCACCGATAGGAATTAGTATTACTAAATTTGTGGTTATTTTTGACAGCAACTCTATATTTTCCTGTTGTTCTAACAAAAAGTAGTAGTGACATATACACAATGCATATAAAGTTATTATCACTAATATTATAGTAATATTCTCTCACTACAAAAATGATTCTCTCGACTATAATTCTCTCAGTTTGCAATTATAGTTATAAATACCAAACATTTTTTTCTCAGCGAAGTGGAAATCAATATCTTTATTGGGACGGTCCTTCAAACAGAGTGGCGGTAAAATCTTCTGTGCATCAATCTAATATTAAGCAGACGGATATATTTAAGATCTCGTGATTCTTCTGCCTCTTAATCTGCTGATTTGATTCTCTGACGACTTCAAGATTATCTTTTTCTTTAACGGAAACATCAAGAGACATAGCTAGTTCTTCATTATGAACGACTGACGAAAACGAAGGTCTTCTTTAAATTTCAGCGATATGAAAAGTAATAAGGTCTTATTTTTCGTTTCAATTCAGGTTTCTCTTGTTTCTTTTGTATGAATGGTTTTATATCTTGAGGTGTTCTAAGACACCCTTATTTATTAAGAAAATATGTTGAAAAGCTGATGGAAGCTTGCGATTAATCTTTGACGATTTGTCTCAATGTCTTCGCTGAGAAAACATTCGATTTCATATCGTCCGAATAATCTATAGATGATAGATAATAAACATGGAGCTTGTAATAACCTGCACCGATTTTTATTCGGCACTGTCTTTCTTTTTCTCTCGCCGACCATGCATATATTTAATAATGAATATTACATGAGCACACATATTATATATCGCACACGAAATCGATTCGATATGATGTAGATTCGATAGGTATTGAGCGGAAAAAATTAAAGAGAAATACGCATAATGTAATATTATTAGCTGTGTAAAAACTATACGCTAGATATTTATGCGACTACGCGCGGTATGCGATAGAACGTATCAAACATGCCATGCGGCATACGTACATATACGTACAAACATATACGCGCACATGTATACATTTGGCAGCTGGATATTAGCACGTTAGCAGTGATTAATTTTAATTGTTGTCCATTAATAAATTATCGAACCTCTCCTCACATTGCTTTGAGCGCTTTCCTATACAAACGCTACATGAACTATCCGCGTATCTATTTGTAGAACGAAGCATATGCGATGAGGAATGCATCATATATGGGATATACCGTTATCACCACGTTATTTCAATGTTATTTCTAATGTCATAACCAAGTTATTTTCAATGATTCTTTTTCGAAAACGGACAAATAACAAAATCATACATCTTGGGCAGTTTTTATCTCTGTTTGAAAAGGATGACATATTTGAAAGTTTTGGCTGCAAAATACTGACTTCTTTGTGCAAAGTTAATATCCTATTGATTGCACAAAATTATAAATGCTTTCGCACAGCGAAAATACGTGCGATAATGAACTGGAGTGCTGCTCAATATATAACGAAAACGATTAAAAATTTAAAAATTGACATTTCTATCTGTTAGTGTAAATATTGGGTTGGAACAAAAGTTCGTAGCGTTTTTTAATAGGTGGCGTTTGAATATGTGAATTCGTTTCATAACTGAAACATATATATGTTCTAAAAGGTTACATTTCAACGTGTCTTTCTCTGCGATTTGTGTATGGATTTGTGAATTTTAAGTGATTTATGTTAAAAATGAAAATGGAGGAAAATAAGGTGAATTTTTGTCATTTGGTGCTCTTTTATTTCCAAAAATGAAAAAAACGCTGTCCAAAGAACAAAAAAGATGTGTCGGTAATGAAGATGGCGCCATAGCTGAGGAGAATATTGTTCGTAAATGGTGCGCTCAGTTCAGAAGTAACAATTTTGATTTAGAAAACCGAGAACGTTCCAGCAGGCCTGCAGTTGTTGATGATGACCAAATCGTAATGCTAATTGAAAATAATCCACGTCACATGATACGGGACATCACAGAAATATTCTATATATTTTATATGAGCATTGTAAAATATTTGGAGATACTCGAATATGTGAATCGCTACGATATTTGTGTGCCTCGCAATTTAACAGAAAAAAAATATAATGGATCGCATTTCCATCAGCGATTCTCTCCTCAAACGCAACAAAAAACGACCCATTTTTTAAACGAATGATCACGGACAATGAAAAATAGATCGTTTGCAATAACGTGGAGCGAAAGAAGTTTTGGGAAAAACGAAATGAGCCACCGTTAATCACCCCAAAAACCGGTCTACATCCAAAAAAGGTGATGTGTATCTAATGGGATTGGAAGGGCACCGTGTATTATCAGTTCCTTCCGCATAACCAGACATTAAATTCAGACTAGTACTGTTCCCAATTGGACTGATTGAAGACAACAATCGATGAGAAACCGGAATTGGCCGGTCCAGAAAGGTGTCGTCTTCCATCAGCGTCTTCCATCTTACAACGCCAGACCTGACGTCTGTTTGCAGATCCGGTAGAAATTAATGCAGTTTGGTTGGGATGCCCTACCTCATCCGCCGTATTTACCTGACTTTACTATTTATTTCGGTTTCTACAAAATTCTTTCAAAGAAGAAAAATTTAAATTCCTTGGAAACCTGTAAAAACTACCTGGAGTTTATCGCCCAAAAAGATGCCAAGTTCTAAGAGGATGGAATCATGAAGCTGCTTCAAAGATAACAAAAAATAGTGGAACAAAATGGCACATATGTAGTTGAATAATTCTATGTACAAATATCTAAACATTGTCTCCGAATTTCACTTAAAAAATGCTACGAACTTTTGTTCCAACGCAATATTTATCAAATATGATCGTATTTGATGTCAGATACAGAAATCCTGTAACTTATATACATATCGAATGTATCAATGTTCTAGTCAGAAAATTTGTTAAGGAATATTTTTATACCTTTTCGATCAAGTTTAGAAGACTAAAAAGATAGGAAAAGTTTGCAGAAACATTTTTATATATCTTGATTAAATTTTCTATTAGATATGGCAAAGCAAAGCAAATGCACACTCATCACATTTACATTTATATCGCGCTTACATTTACGAGTGAGATCTAAATGTATAAAAAAGAAGTACAAAGGAAATAATGTGATAGTATCAGTGTTAATGTAACATTCTGAGAATCGCCTTTATGTTATCGAATACACTTATCAAGTACTCCATCGACTTCGGTAACCCTTTAACGAAATGTTCGTTTGTGTTTTGTTTGTGATTCATAGTGAAGCTATGAGTCATCGATAAGATCCTGATTCTGTTATCAAGAGAGATATCATGACGAGGTTAGGGCATTCTCGCTATAATTGCATCTAAATAATGCACTGTGCACGAAACGCGTGTTTACATCCTTCGTGCGTAATTAAGGACACATGCACCGAGGTAAATAGATGGTTGGTATCGCGTAACGCGCAGATTCTGGAAGGACAGAAATTTTGCACGAAACTTGTCATGGTTCAATGTACAACGCTCCTATAATATCTGCAAATACTGAAAAGGATTTAAACTCGCGCGCGGACGCAGAAAAGTCGACTTTCACGTTGCTTTATTACGCGTAATTAGTTACTTCATTCGAGTTTCGCGACACCGCGCACGTGAATGCGACTTGCGTAAGTTTTACACAAGTCTCGATTCCCCCTCTTTTTATCTTTCTCTTTCTGTCTCTTCCTTGCCTTCTAGCCCTCCTGATTTATTCCGCTCCCGTATTATTTGACCACGGTATATACTCCGATATGTGAAGATATGTTTCCGGGATACGCACGGGACACGTATGTATGCACGCGCGTATAATTGGCGCGACTTCTGTGTATAAAAAGACGCAGAAATATGCTTTTAAAATACGCGACGCAAAAAAAAAAGAAAAATACACGCGTATAAACATACGCATGCACGCGATGTTCGCTCGGCATTTTCCGCGTCCGGCGACGCGTAATCGCGGGGCGAAAGCATATGACGTGCCGCACAGTGGAAGCACGCATAAGTACCGATATCGCTTGGCAGTTGATACTCCCGGCGACTGTATTCCGCGCAACGCTTATACCGCGAATCAGCGTGCAGATAAGCAGTCGTGTGTACCTCAGGTACATGTATGCGCACACCGGCCGTCGTGATCGCCGCCATACCGGCTGGTCGTGTCAGCGCGCACCGCGAGACGCTGTCGAACGTAAAACTTTTCCTCTGCTCAACCACCTTGCAGCCAGCCGGCAGCTCTCTCGCATTCTAACAGGTGCGAAACGCGTCACTGCACTTTGGTGGAGGGAAGACGCGCTTTTATCGTAGCGTAGAATGCAGGCGCGCATAGGTCGCACGCGTGCGAGAGAAGAGAGGCAGGAACGACGACGACATTGAGGATGTTTACGTACGCGCGTGTATACGTATCCCGATGTGGTTGTGGGGAGCGGGGGAACGCAGGTGCAAGAGGAAGGAGGAAATGGAGGCAAGAAAGAGAGAGGGAGCGCACGTGAGGTGCCACAAATCCCTTCCTTTGTATCCGTCGGCACGGAAAATTCGTGGGTGAGAGTCTCGCTAATCCCTCGAGCGGTTGCACGTGAACGAACTCGTTTCGACACCCTCGTGCGTGACTGAATGGAGACGGAGGATGGTGATAAAAAAGTAGGGAGCAAGAAATAACTGTTGTGATGCGCATTTTTTTTTTCGCGGCCACGCGAGGTTATGTTTTTGCATGCTTCGAGAGATCGAATGACGTGCAAACAGAGATCGGCTTCAGTTTGTGAGCGTGTCGTATTCATGGAGCTTTCTGTAGAAAGAAAAGTTACAGCGGTCTAAAGTTTAACATTTTTCAATCCCTAAAGGATGAACATTTTTTGGGGAATTTTGACGTTTCGTTGAGAGTTCTGATAGCCTCCCGAAGAGTTCTATTGATTATTTTTAATACTTTTTGCGCTAAAATTGAAAATAAAGATGTTATAGCATTTCGAAGTTACACAATTGTGAAGTTGCCCCCCCCCCCCATATTTTTATTTCGTGTTTTCACCGCTTTAATTGACAGAACTCTTTTTAATATCGATAGAGAACTCTAGAACTCTTTGGAGGGCAACCAGAACTTTACTCATTTTTTTTTTAATTTTGGAAAAGTAGGGCCAACTTCACAGACGAAGAAAAAAATTAACGTGTTCGTCAACTTCGAATGCTGCGTGTTTCGAGTGCGCTTCCGATTCTTTTGCATATATATCGCGCGAGCATAATCCTTTTTTTTATTTTAATATATAGGTTTACAATAAAGTTAATAGACATGACACGCATGTTTACCGTTGAATGCACCTCATTTTCCGCGAAACACCACTCGTCTGCACGTGCTATACTCATATATTTATTAAATTTTGAATCCGCTTTGCATTTAGCTCTCGTAATTACTTTTATTCTCAGGCATACGTCATCGTGCGCGGCGTATTTTTCAGCTCGTTGCTTGGCGGATTAGCTCGTTACCACACGTCGCAGCGTTTCAAAGACCATTTATGCGCCAGTCTCGTGCGAACATCCGCGGTTGAAACGTTTATGTTCGTGCGAGAGTGATGCAGAGCGCGTATGATTTCCGCGGTATTTACAACACAAAGGCGATGCGTTGAAGTGCATGCGAAGCGAATAAAAGTAGCAGAAAGAAGATTCAGCGGTGGTTATCTAAGATAAAACGAATAGCTTCTTCCCAACTTCTATTATCTTGCTGACAAGTCACATAGGCTGTCAAATATTGTAAATCGTCACTTAAGATATATTCGATAACTTTTTGGCTGTCAGCTATTTTCTTTTCCTTTTTTTATAATCATGAATTATTTTTTATTAATTTTGTGTTATTGAATTGTGTACGTTAATTTAGTATGTAATTTAAAAAAAAATGCTCTTATATTTGTGAAAAAGAATATTACGTAATTTTATTATTATTTAAATAAGAAAAAAGTTAGCGAATATAGTGAAATTTAAGAGAAAGTGAATCTTTTTTGATCTTTTTCAACTCGCCTTACTCCCATGAGAAGATAACTCAGAGATTAAAGCATTTAAAACCGCTCAAAACTTATTCTAACATATCCACTGTTGTAGTGTCTAGCAACTAAGAAGTTTACTAGCAGGATTGAGTGATTCAGTCTATTTATAATATTATCGATTAAATATTTGTGTATTGCAAACGAAGAGTCGCAATCGCGAAGGCTAAAAGCAGAATTATTGGCGAAACTGTCGATAATTTTACAACGACAAATCTCTCTCTTGAACGATAATCATAGTTTATTGTACGACGCGACTAAATAGCAATTAGAGTGATATACGTTTCTTGCGGTTTTGCGTAATTGAAATTGAATTTTCGTTCCCACCAACGGATGTAAGTGGTTTGTAAATGGCTCTGTATATTAGCTTATAGCGAAAATTTAAGCACAAAAGCTGGAAGTTTGCAGTCTCCGTTCTAATCCCCGGGGACAAAATTGGTTTCACTCATAATTTATTTATCCAACTTGTTGCTTTAGTGTACGAATGAAAATGAGATATCTCATCATTTCAGTGTCCGCCGTATTGTGTTTTAATGTCACGCGTAGTCTTTCATTTTTTTCTCTCATGAATAATTATTTGAATGACAAGGGAAATTATAAAGGCGTCACACATATATTAAGAGAACAACGTGAAAAAATATACGGTTGGATTTTTCTGGTAAAATGTGTGTAATCTTTCAGTACAGAGAACATATATGACATATGATATACAAATCGACTGCATAATTAAATATAATCGCGAAAATAAATGTAAAGTAGGCAAAAAATAGCAATTGTTAAAATAATTTTGATTTAAATATTCGCTGAAAATGTGTACTGAAAAAATGCAAGAATGCAACGGCTAGAAAGCGTAAGAAAGGAAAAAGAATAAAAGTTTAAACAAATGTCACTCCGTAAGAAAATAAAATTAAGTCAATATTCTTCGGTCGAACATGCCAGTTTTCGTTTATTCTAGCAGGTTCAAACAAATTGCAATAATGTTTATTTGAGCTGCGTTCCCATTCGATACAATTCTTGCTCATGTTTTCTTTTCTCGGCTCGAGTTTGATTTGAATCCGAGTTCCTAACAGTGCATTTTGTATATTCGATCAAATGAATATTCCAATTACAAACTTTTATTTTTTTTCTTTGTTTTCTTGGTTCGATAATAATTACAAACAATATTTATCTTTTGAGACAATATTTAATACTAATATAATTTGGCAAATATATATTACAAATTAAAATTACAGTTAGTTACAAATTTAATACAGTTAGTTTACAAATTAAAATTGTTTCAAACGTAGCTTAGGGAAAACCGGTGTTAGTTAGCTAAAGAGATAAGTTTATTGATTGATTATTTTTGTTGTTTTCTAATAGCTTACAGAATCGAGCAAATAAAGATTTCATAAACATTTTTAACATGTTTGAAATCTTTGCTCTTGTTCGATTCTGTAATCTATTAGAAAATAGCAGCAAAAATCGATTAGATAATTTACCCATTTAGCCAATTCTCTACCATAAAAGAGGGAGGGAGTTTGATTTATTTCATGTTTGTTGTTTGTTTTGGTATATGTTATTGTTTTGGTATATGTGTCCAAAATATAAAGTAATTATTGCGTTTAAATTAATTATACGTAGCAAAGTATCTTACACGTATATTACATAATGTATGCTTCAGTATGTATCTTCAGTTTTAGGAAATCTATCGATATACATTGTTCGAAAAAGATAAGATGTAAAACTTCGGGAACATATTTTACATGTAAAAACTGGCTTGTCAATATTTGGCAAATAGGATAAACTCGATTACTGAGTTTTCGACAGGTTTGATTTTTTGGCTGAGGTAATATGTTTCATAATATCAGTGTAAGATAATTTCTGAAATTTATTTACTATAGTTATAAGGAGAGGGTAATAAGAGTAGAGGGGTGGAAATTTAAGTAATAAATAAAAATAATTATAATACGGATAAAGACTGAAAAAAACGGAATGAGGAATGAAAATAGGGACGATTAGATCGAAGAATGTGTTTCGGCGAAGGAGAAAGCGACTTTATCTTTTAGATAAGTTTAAAAAATCACCAATTAACATCCGTGCGATTTTTATTGATCCAATTATATCATATTCTGGTTAGAAATTTCCGGGATTTTTATCGTTTGATTTATCTTCCGAATTAGCTGCTACTTCCTTTATGGATTTGTTTTCCATATTTTATGAAACAAATCCATGAAGAATGAGATGCTAACCCGGAAGCAAAATTAAACATTTTTCCATATCGCGAAAGCTTAAAATACCAAATTTTTATTGTTTCTAATTTGCTGAAATTTTTCACTATAGTAGTTATGTCAGTAGATCTTGATTATCGTACGACAATGATAGATGCCTTTCCGCAACCTCACAATTATTTCGACTATTACATAAACTCGCTTCGCTTTCTTCAAATCAATCAGAGTTATGTTTCGCGAAAGTAACCATAAAAAACAGGGATGTCGTAAAGTATCATGATTGTTTCTCCCCAACCAGAATATCGTTTTGGTGTTATTTGTTTGTAAGCACATTTCTTTCTTGTTGCTTAACATATTGGGTACATGAGAGACCCTGTAACTTTTTTGATATGATTCCTTACTTAAATACTTATAAACATTTTTATCCATACACAGTGATATAATTTCGAGTATAACCAGAAATAAATTAAAACAATTTTTCACAATTATTAATTTTATAAATTGAATAAATACAAGGTGTAACAAACTAATCTCGTTTCCCGCAATATGCAGGTAGAATAAGTAAAATTGAGCAGAGAATCATATACCATTTTACAAAATTCTCAGTAGTTAATGAGAAATGAATTGCTTTGTATCAGCTAATAAGCACATGGGAAACGATAGCCCGAACTCTGTATGAAGAAAATGGCTTACTTTTGAAGATTTTCTAGAAACAATCATTATCAACTGATTCCTACAGGCGGAGTAACACAGTGAACAGCGAGTAGCATACAATAAAAAATTGTGCGCCAAAAAGAATCACGCCTCTCGAGCCTCGTCGGTGGAGCTGGTTGCCGATTCCGGTCGCTAGTTCGATGTTGTCATCCCGGCTCAGTCTCTCGAGAGAACTCGCCGGAGAACGAGTGCCGGACAGCCTATTTATAGAGTGCGTTCGAGAAACTCGCTACTAGCGCTATTAGCGGCAGCACCGTCATCGTTTGAGGAGCTACTTCGGTAGTGCTACCAACGTTATCATGATGTCACGAATGGTAGTGTTTGACGTCATAAGTTCGCGCTACCAACGCTAACGCTACCGCTTCACGGAGCTTGCATTCGATAACGCTTTCTCCTTGAACAGCAGTAATAGTGATAGCGCGACAGTGAACTCCTCGAACGTACCCATAACCGTCGCGTAGCGAACTCGCGAGAGAGAGAGGCCGCCTGGCGGCGCTTCGGCAAGATACTATTCGCGAAGATGCTCAGCGCAGTAATTTGCATGCTGTATCTAGTGGGAGACAAAAATAAAACGACACAGCGTTAATAGCATTCTCCCTGAATGTAGGCAGGATTTAATTCTACACAATCTTTCATTTTAATCTTTCAAAATAAAAAAGAACTCAAATTCAGTGTAACAATACGCGGCTACTTATACACAATCGTCATATTGGTTTTGCTACCGATAGCATTCAGGGGGCTTCAAAAACGTTATCAACGTTATTAACACATCGCCTCGGAAGCAGCAGCGTTAATAGCGCGAATTTATGATGTTGGTATCACTACCGATATAGCTCTTCGAACGCACCCTGAGTTTTTACCATCGAGGCAGTCACAGAAGATCGTTATAGTCAACAATTATGGAATTTAAACCAAGCCATGAAGGAAAAATGTTCTCAAATAACCGGAAATCGACGAAGTTATCCTGTTTCATGACACCAGATTGCATGTTGTTGCGACTAAAAAGACGTTGTTCGAGTTAACTTGGAAAGTCCTACCGCACCCAGCGTATTCTCTAGATATCGCCCCATCTGGTTTAGAGAACTCTAGAACTCTTTGGTGGGCAACCAGAACTCTACTCATTTTTTTTTCATTTTAAAAAAGTGGGACCAACTTTACAGACTTCTGAAAGTCGAATGTGGGTCACCGATAATCTACATGGCACTTAACGTAAAGTATCAGAGAAGACAATGTATTGACTTTACACAGAAAAAAAATTAAAAAGTGGCGCGTGTTTTAAGAAAGAAATTCTACGTTTACATGCTCAATAATTAAATATTTAATAACTATAGAATCTTATTTTATTGTTGGGTCAATTTGACACAAGAATGCTAAAGAGTTAATTTAAAGGTTGGTAACGACTAAATGTTTGTCGCTGTTTTTGCCTTTTGATAATACGTGGAAGAACACATACACGTGCAAGGGTGCAATCGTCGAAACCAAAAAGACAACCAGCATCTGTTGTTTATACCTGATCAAACCAAGTTTTTCCTAGATATACAAAATTTTGACCTCTCATTGTCATACTCCTTCCTTTTCCCGAATGAGGTGAGCTCGGTCAGTTGTTGTGTCGGTATTAATCAGGGATTAACTAATAACTATCCTCGAAATTCATTCGTATTTTCTGAACACCTTGTGCATCAATGATGAGTAAAGTCTGAATCGCGGTCGAAGCACGAGAGCGCATTTTTCAGTGTAATTCGGCGAACGATGTAAAAGTCTCTCGGTGCGTTTATGCTGCGGACTGTACATGTCGTACGAGCGAATGGTTAGCCTTGAAGTTGACTACGTTCAGGACCGTCGATGTTCCCTTCTGTCTCTCTCTCTCTCTCTCTCTCTCTCTCTCTCTCTCTCTCTCAGCACGACATATTTTAACCTAGTGTCATGCTGGCAGTAAATATTTAAAATTATACTAAATTGTAAATTGTTGGAAGTTTGTACTGAAATGTGCTTCATAATCATGGGATTAGCCTAGAACTAACGGGAACTTTCATGGAAAAGCATATTATTTACTTCTTGTATTTTAGAGGAGACTATATCGTTCCAGTCGAGTTCCAATAATTTTAGCGGCACTTTCCGATAGTACTCGACGAGTTGTGTAAGAAATTATTACGGTCCAAGGCGATCCGACCAATATTTAAGAAATTATTCGACCTCAAATATCTGCCTTTGATAATACTCGATGTCGATTTTTTAAGCAATTATAAATATTTGATATTTTTTACCTATCAGGAACTCTCGAATTCGTCGAGAGTCATCAAATGCGCTATTCAGAACTATTCGTGCTTGATATCAGATTTTTTCTAATTTTTTAAATTTTTGAAAAAAATTAAACATTTTTTTTATCAGGAACTCTAGAACTCTTCAAAATATGTCAAATGAGCTTGATATCGGATTTTTTCTAATTTTTTTAAATTTTTGAAAAAAATCAGACATTTTTTTGTATCAGGAACTCTAAAACTCTTCGAAATACGTCAAATGAGATATTCATAACTATCCGATCTTGATGTTAGGTGTGAAGTTGGCACTCCATTTTTTTCTCTTTTTTTTTTAATGTTAAACGCCGGAACTCTTTTTATGAATATAAGGACACTTCTATACTCTTCGAAAGAAAGCTAGAACTCTAACCTAATACATGTATCGCCGTTGTACCGTTTTTGAACTATCGAGAACTAATGTTGGAGTGCTAACTTCACACGCCCCAATGGACGCATCCGACAAACTCATACGATAAATGAAATTTTGGTCATATGGCCGCTTTAAATTCTCGGTGTACCGTTATTGGCGATGCGACTGGAGAGGTGACGGCTTGATTAAACCATATTAAGACTTACAGCTATTCATTCGAAACCGAACGGGTTAAATATGCACAGGAAACGGACAAAACAGCGGAGTTAAGGAGGATAAAGCAGTAATTTATCGACGACGACCTGCGAACAGATGTCTGGAATACAACGCGTTAGCGGAATATTATCATTTTTAACAAGCGCTGATATGTTTCGTCGTTTTTGAATTGATATGACGTGCCTCTATCGAGAGATTATTCCTAGAAATTTTGATTAGCTTTCATTCGATGACCGTTATAATTTGTACGTCTATTAATCTCATCGTTTAGCGTAGATTCCCCGAACGTTTCTTGACTTACTCAGCGTCGAGCATTGTTATTAGCAAGTCTATAGATTGTTAGCTCTTCTACGGTATCCTCGAGTTTTCTTTCTTGCGGTAAGTTTTTTCTTAGAAAGAAGTTTAATGGCGGTCGCCGTTTATTACACGTAGATTTCTGAATATCTGACATGCATCATTATACAACATCTGATGTTTAACTTTTCGGGAATAAAATATTGAATTGAATTATTTGCAAGATTTTATTGTGCGAGATTTTTATTATATATTTATACATGGTTCAGTGATTATTACTTGGATATGCATTTTTAATTTTTAATGAACGCATCCGGCAAATGACAAATTAAATTTTTAAAGCTTTAATATTGCTTTTGTATTATTTATATTATTTAATATCAATTTTATATAATATTTTATGTACGTAATATATATGATATAATAATATACGTAATATTTAACATTTCTATAATATCGTGCAACAATTGCAATTCATATTAATCATAATTCTATTTCCCAGCCTTTAACAAATATATGTCATCACACATCAATCATTTCGAAATATTTTATTAAGATATAAAGGATGTCCCGCGTAACGCGTCCAAAACTTATGAAATGGATACCACAGGCCGAGTAGATAAACATGGTTGAAGTCATTTTTCGAACTACCACATAAAGTTTCGAGTTATTAAAGAAAATAGGCGAATCAGCGCGCGCGATGCGGTAGGCTGAACATATAGAAAGAAAGAAAGATATCTTCGACCGTGCGCGTGATCGTGTCACTCGCGAATCGCGGCCCGCTGTTTATCTATTCGACATGTAGTATCTATTTTACAAGTTTCGGACGCGTTACGCGGGACACCCTGTATATAATTAGGTTGCAGCGAGACATTTTCTTATCCTTTCTTATCCCATATTAAGCTGGACTTCCACCATTACAAATCGAGTACGAAATAAAAAAAATTTAGTGTTGTTTAAGTGTTAATTAGCTCTATTCCCAATTTATGTTTTATTCCCAATTTTGTTGTTCAAATGGTTTAGTAGGAAATAACTTTCAAAATGAGCGAGAAAGCAACTAGACATTAAGTTAAATCCTCTATAGTGAAAAAAAAAAAATGAGATGTTCGTGCGAAAAAAACTACTACATGAAAATTTGTTGCTATTTTATTATTTTAAGATAGCGTGAAAAAAATTCGAAAATATAATATTCTTAAAGAAATACCATCACGTACCAAGGTATCTGATAAATGATGATATTTCTTTAAAAACGTTATATTCTCTGAATTTTTTGGTTCTCTTAAAACAACAAAAGAGCAACAAATTCTGATATAATTACTTTTTTGTACACCAATAATTATTATATATCTTATAAATATTTTTTAAGGGGAATCTAACTTAATATCTCGCCAGATCTTCCGTATTAAAATAAAACGTATACAACGAAAAAACAACTATAGGGTAATTTGTTACTATTTGGTTGCTCTACGATAGAGAAGAGAAAAAAAATAACATTCTTAAAGAAATACCATTGCTTAACAAATACAACGTCACACATAAAACATGCCCATTCTCGACATCTATTAAAAGCATTTATTGCTATTGACTATTTGGTATACTATCACATTATTCGTCAGAGCATGTATTATAAAAATATGTCACGAGTGATTTTATTACTCCTTCCTAAGTGCCGAAAACTATTAAGGGGTAAAACCATTTTAGAAACTTCGGAAAATCGTTATAAACCATTTGGCTTGAATGACATCTTAGGGTCTTACAAATAAGAAGCAATAAGTCTTATAGCGAGGAAAAATTTTTAAAGTCAGTTTTGAACGCCTTTTGTGCAGCGCGCTACTGTGCCGACTTAGGAGTCGGCAGTTTCGGCGCGCCGCGCAGCCAGTCAACTCCACAGATACTTTCTACGAGTATTTAGTACTATTAGTATACAGCGTATTAGTATACAGCGCTAGTAGTTTATATTATTTCAAAAATAGTGGTGTGGCTTCAGTGCAATCGTCAAAATAATGCCACTCGAATGTAATATGACGCTTTGTTTTCTGTTTAGAATACTCGTGAATATTTTGCTTCAGTTTTTTATTTCGAATGTTTTAACTATCATGAGTGAAAAGAAAAAATATATGCCGGGGAAAAACGTACTAAGACTAACATTACAGCTACAAAAAGGAGTTACAAAAATATCAAATAGACGTCCGCATAATCGATCGAAAAGAAAGGTCTCGAGAACGTAAGCACGTCTGCTCAAAAACTTGACACATCTAAGAACAACTATGAAGTAGAAATGAATAATGAAATCGGGTATCGTGTGATAAACTTTCTCATTATTTTTGCTGCTATTGCTGAAGTGGTTGTGTGCAAAAAGTGCGGAAAAGACATAAAATTTAGTGAAGCAAATAAGCGCGGCTTAGGCTTCAAAATTATTGTTTCTTGCAAAGAATATGGACAAACTGCTGTGTGTAGCTGTCCTTATGTTAATTATGGATACGAAGTTAACTGTCGTATAGTGCTCGCAATGCGTTTATTGGGTGTAGATTTGCATGGTATACTTAAATTTTGTGCATTTATGGATCTTCCGCGATCGGTTTTTTAATCATTTTATGATAAAATCATTCATCATTGTAAACCTCGCTACGGTTACAGTAGCAGTTTGTTTGAGATGCACAAAAAGAGCAGCTAAAGAAGAAAAAAAGTCTTTCTGTAGAAAATGGACAGGTCGATGGTCTTATTGTTTTCAGCGACGGATCATGACGGAAAAGAGGATTTTCGTCTTTGTATGGATTAGTGACTCTTATCGATTGGTACACAGGAAAAGTCATCGACATCGTAGTAAAATTTAAGTATTGTAAATCCTGTGAATTTTGGAGTAAGAAAGAAGATACAGCTAAATACGATGAATGGGAAGAGACGCATTCAAATGAATGTCAAATCAATTACGACAGCTTATCTCGTAAGATGGAAGTTGATTCCGTGATCAAGATGTTTCAGCGCTCAGAAACACTTTACAATGTTAAATACGCTAATTTAAATCGACGATGGTGACAGCAAGACCTTCAAAGGAGTTTTAGGTGCTAATCCCTATAAAAATTTTACGATAAAAAGGAAAGAGTGCAGAAGAGGATGGGGATACGTTTGCGAAATAAAAAAAAAATACGGAAGGACTCGGCGGTAAGGGTAAACTTATTGGTAAATTGATTGATGAATTATCTACGGCTTAGCTATTCGTCGCAATTCTGACTCTATCGAGAAGATGAGAAACAATATATGGGCGACGTTATCTCATCATAAACTTTCAACTGATGCGCAACCGCAGTACGAGAAATGTTCGGAAGGCGAGCAATCGTGGTGTTTGTGGCAACGAGCAAAAGCTGCCAATACTTTGTATGAATACGTGCATAAACCACCTCTTCGCCCAGCTCAAACAACAGAGTTTTTGGCCGCATCAGGAGGCCGCATGGAAGTGATGACTCATCCGCCTTATAATCCCGACCTAGCACCTTGTGACTTCTTCCTTTTCCCATTAACTAAAGGCAAAATGCGTGGATTGAAATTTATCAATTCGGAAGCGGCAGTGGAAGACTACGAAAACCTGAGGTGGATACAAAACAGTGAGCCGAGTGTTTTCAAGACTGGTTCCGCTGGATGCAGAAGTGCATAGATCATGAAGGCGAATATTTTGAAAAACGATAGAAAAAATTTGATTGCAAACAATAGTTAAAATAACTGAAGTTTTCTTTGTCATCCGCAAAACTTTCAGAGCAACCTACGTATATATATATGTATGTACAGATTGCCTCTAAAACTATACAAGTTGTGGATGCGCCGATATCATGTATGTGGCAACATCCTAGAAACAATTGCGAATCGGATGTTCGATTTCACGCTCTTAAGTTATTTAGGAATTGCATTAACTTTCTTAGCTACTGATACTAGCTAAAGTACGTTTTTAATTTCAGCTGATAAAGTTGTACCTCGCAGCATATGTATTTTACAGTTAACTTTTAACAATGACAGCAAAGTTCGAAATAGCTAATGATATTTAGCTGCTATTGCCAAGTCATTTTTTGCGTGTTTGTCCTCGCGAATCGACAGATTTAACAAGGTGCGTTCAGATTATAGTCTGTAACCGATAGTTCACATCCATCTGTCTAGACGGGCTTGCCTATATTGACGTATGTGCGTGCGTATGCACGTGTGAAAGTTGTGCTGATCTCGACGAAGTTTCCCCAAACGCCTCCGCAAAGTTCAGTATATGTCGGTTATTACTCGGGCACCTACTTTAACGTGTTTACGCCTGTGAGACGCCTCCAAGCTTGCGGTATATTCACTCCTGGCCCTCTCCGTATCATATCGCAGCGCAGCGTGCGGTCAAAACGTGCGCCGCGCGAATTTTCGCCGATCTCTGCGATATTCGACGGGATCGTTCGTCGTTTAACTAACTTTGTTCACGTACGACGTCACTAGGCGCTATGGGCGATATTGTCCGGCGTTTATCTTGGGGTTAGAAGCCGTCTTGATCATCAAATATCCGATTTACCGAGCGTGGTAAGTATACGTTACAGCTCGTGGTTGGGAAGTAACATCTTATTCGCTATTATGTCGTGTTACTGTCTCGGTTGTTATTTTTTCTCAATTCAGTTACAGCGTTATTTTTCTCTGTTAGTAACGAGAACGGTAACATAACCATTAGGTATATATAAATTAACTCGGTGCCTGTTATTTTACCCATTTTTACCCATTTTTAATAAATATTTTAAATTGAAATATTTTTCTTTTAAATATTGTTTTAATCAGCTGCCATGTATGTTTATAAAATATCATGTATCATTGCAGAATGATCAAAATAACTTTAAAAAATAATAGCAAACAGTATTTTGCTATCGATAAAGCGTATATTCGGCATTATATATTTTTATATTTTAACTGCAAAAATATGTTACTGAAACCACAAAAATTACTTGTTCGGCTCTTGAAAGAGTGGGTCATACAACTTGTGAAAAATATATTAGAGGTTCCGAAAAGATTTTGAGAAAGCTTATGCTCTACGATAACCTTTGAATTCACGTGGCAAAAGGAATAAAAGACGCCATTTTTAATATGGGATGGAAAATTGTACCACACCCGGTTTATTCTTTATCTTTTATCTCTTCAGATTTGCATCTGTTTCGGTCGTTGCAACATCATTTAACATATATATTTCAAAACAATAGAAAACGTTTGAAAATCTATTGATAATTTTATTGTTTCGAAATTACTAAGTTTCTATCACGATGGAATTCGATAGCCATTTGATAGCGATGATATAAAGTTGTCAGTATAATAACGAAGATTATTTCGATAATTAAAATTATATACCTTCCAATGATAGATAAATTTTGATTTTTAATGAGTAATATGCGAAAACACCCTTAATTAATTAATTAATTAATTTGCATTAATTTACACGTCTAATAATTACATTTTTGGGATAAAGGTACAATGAATGTAATCGTTATTTCACATATGTATTAGAATACATATGTAATATATATCTACATAGGATAGACAAATCGAGAAAAAAGAAAATTTCTGAATCTAGTGAAAAAAATAATGAACGTTGCAACGACTCGTTATTTCTCTGATAACGATAACAATAACAATAATTATCATTCAAAATGAGTAACCATAATGGCACGAGTTAATTTCTTCGATATGGGTAATGAGTTACTTTTAAAAAGTAATTCTCCCAATCCTGAAAATAGCATCTTTGCTGTTGAGCGACAAACCGGCGCTCAATATGACAAAGCGCGAAACGTAACATTTAATAAAAATTTCTTGATCAATATCGTTTTTCTCCGCAAATTTGATTGTCTGATAATTTATTAATCGATGGCTATCAGCATGTTTTGATCATATGATATATTATTCTCTAATCTTTACTTTCGATTGGAGATATTTTATAATTTTAATATTTTACAAAAGCAGACCCTTCCTTGCTCTTTATATCATCATTCTTCGGCTTTCGTTCGCCGCTACATCTGCGGCAATCGTATCTAAAAATATATATTATAAAATGTATCAAATATATATATCACAAAAGTTATCATGTACATATATATGATATATTTACCTTTACGTCGCGATACTGTATCTATCATTCCATAAGTCTTTTATCGATTGTCATTCTATTTGTTGACTATATTTTAGATTCTTACATGTTTTTTACAACATATATTAGGTGTAAATTAATTCTTGGCCTTTTTTCAATAAATTTATTGCTTATTTATAAAAAATTATATTATATTTTAATCGAAATAATCTCCATCAGAATCTATATATTTTTGCCATCGATTGGTTAGCTGGCGAATCTCACGTTGGTAAAAGGACGGCGGTTTTGATACTTTTTCGATACTTTTATGGACCTTCGGGCGTTTTGAAATGCGAATCAACTAAGCGGCGTTGTAGGAACCGGAATAAATGGTAATTCGAAGAGGCTAAATCTGAAGAATAAGCCGCGTGAGGAAGAATTTCCCAACCCAACAAATATAGGATATCCTTGTGGTGGTTTTCGCCATATATGGCCTTGTATTATCATGCAGCAGTATTACTTTTTTACAGTTTCATTGCCAGTAAACGGTCCTTTCTGCTCAATTACGTCACTTAAACAGTTAAGTTGATAACGCTCTGCAATGATAACTGCACCTCATTTAAGCAACTTAATAATACATTCTTCATGTCCCACCAAATGCAGTAACATTTTTTTCCATGAATATTGGTCGATGTCGATGCTTCACCAAGGTTAACCTATGATTTTTGGATTATCGTATAACACCCACTTTTCATTACCAGTCACTCTTTTGTGCAAAAAATCTTTTCTTTTGAACCTGGACAGGTAGTAGGGAAACAGCCGTGTTATAGCGTTTCTCTTTGTTGTCAGGAGAGAACACGTGAGAAACCCAACGGCTCGCCTTTTGAATTTTCCCATGCTTTTGTAGATAAATAGATATTATTCGTTATTCCAAGAACTTGAGCAAATTCTGACTACGTCTGATTTTCTACACGGATTTTTTTCCAACCGCTCTCCAAATCGTTGTTTTTAACCTTTTTGGGTTGTCCGAGACGTTCATTATCCACAAGATTGAAATTTCTTTCCTGGAATCTCTGGAACCATTTTTTACACGTACTGTAGGACACAGCATCTTCCCCTAGGGCTGAATAATTTCCTTAACCTAACTTTAACAGTTTTTTTAGCTGGAACGCGAAAAGCATACAATGCCTGGTATGCTGCTTATCGGACGTTATTGTACTCGTATTTATTACATTTATCTACTGTTTTTATGTCAGCTGCAAAATCGGGTATCATGGTTTTTTAAGTTGGTATTTTAAAACCTCTTAACATGGCAGCAAAAGAAGTTTAGTTTAAGTAAATGTTACAATTGATTGAATTTAAAGGCCGAGAATTAATTTGTACATCTAATATGTCCCTTGGTGTATCTTTCACGCGAACAGCATAACGAGTATAATTGCGCGACGGCAGATCGTATTACTCATGAAATGATTTTCGGTAATTCGATTAAACACACGCTTGGTCATGATATGTCGGTTTCATTGAATCGAATGTTCGTTCGCTGACGTTTAAGATTCGATGTTTCGAACTTGTTTTGTTAAATAAACTGAGAGCAAAATACGAGATTGAAAGTTGACGTAAGAGGCTTTAATGTATATAGTTGAATAGATTTGAGTATACTAAAATAGCATTTCGCATTTCATAGTCGTCTTTTATAAAACATTCGTTATTAAAACTCCGCGAATACCTTTCAGACAAAGAAGACTGACAACGAGAGAAATAGGAAGAGAAATATATATTTTGTTTCATTAATTTGTGATTTATTCTATCAAATTATTTAGTTTTCCACTTTATCTGGAAACTATTGTCTCGTATTCTAGCTTTAAATCTATCGTATATTTTCATAGAGATGTAGTAATATATAGAATACAGAAATTTTAGTTCTCTTAATCTAAAAATCTAAAACGGGGAGTAGAAACGCGCGTACGTTGACGTGCATGATTAAAATGTGTGATTTTCAACATTGATGTTCTTTTACATTTCAGTCTTTTTTCCTCTTTTTTTGTTACAGTCTGGTTAAAAATACAATAGGAAATAGAGTTTATTTGACACTATAAGAATATCGTAAGAATTTTGTAAATTGATAATAAATAAATGCGAACAGGGTAATAATAATCAAAGATTCTGTTGTGTACAAATATAATGTTACAATGTAAATGTTGTGTCTGTTGTGTACAAATATAATGGTACAAATGTGTACAAATATAAAATTTGCAACGATATTATGACACAAGCCACACTTATTCTGGACTTGACAACCATCAAACAATATTATCTATGTCAACAAAAATCTAATCTCTTATCATGTTAACAGAAGTTTAATATTATCATTATCCATCTTAAATATTATTATCTCTCTCACTTATACAGATACAGCCTGGAAATTTATTGATTTATCGTGTACTTTTAATTTATTTTGTATAAAGTATCTTTTTCGTGAAAAGAATTTTCGCTTATATATCTTAATTTTATTCTTATATTCTAATCATAGTAGTTCGCTCGTTACATCGTTTGATTTACATTTTTCACGTGCATCGAATTATGTTATTTATTTTGCACGTTAATAATTAGAACACATAAACAGGTATTATATAAATTATATACTCGTGCAACTTGGGGTTGATGTTTTTTCGCGACAAAGTTTGGGGGAAGTTTATATTGAGACATTTTTAATACTCAACATCGAATATCCTCGAATATTTTTTTTCGATTAATTTTAAAATAAGAAAGGAATAGCGTTAACACGTTGACTGCCACGTCACCCATATTCGGGTGACAGTAAAGTTTCTGATCGGGCCGCGTCACCCGTATTGGGGTGACGCTTATTTGACTACTTGAGAAGGATATTCGTATGTTTGAAAAGACATTTTGCAGAGGAAGTAACAAAACTATTGAATATTAATTAATATAAACTATATTTATTAATATAAACTTAAATTTATAATAGAATATTCATTAATATAAACTATTGTTATAAAAGTAATACGAAAATGGTTTATTAAGAAAATTATGTAGAATGTAAAATTTTTAAACATTCTATACAAAGCTGGGGTTGGTCGGGACAACTTGGACAATAAGTTGTTGTTTTCTTTAAATTCTCTCGTGTCTTTGATCAGCTCATTCGACGACTTTTATCTGCATAACATTGTTTGCATGCGAAGTAACGAAAATAAATGAACGAGCATGATACCATGAAAACAAACGGAGCGAGAGGTTATTCTTGCGACAACCAGCGATTCGCATTCTTAAAATATCGGTGGGAATACCCAGCAGAATACGCTTTGTACAGCGGTACGCGTGGCCTGAAGGAGATTTCACTGTAAACGCGCGCGGCAGTTAACGTGTTAAAGAAAAGATCTCTCGGAATGACATGAAAAATAAGATTTTACTATCCACTTGCAGCCGTAATTTTCAAAAAAACTTTTCCTTTCCATTCGCTTGAAATTTAAAAGCTATGAGTTTCTCGACGTTTTTATTAGTGTTAAATAAAATAGCCCGATCAAAAAGAAAGGATGACTCGATAGTCAGGTACACAAGTCGTTCCTATTGTTACTTTTTACTCTTGTTTTTTTCTTTTTCTGTAGTTGCGAGTTTTTCGACTTATCTGAAGTCAGTTTTTCTTCGACAATTTTGCCGAAAAAAGTCATTATTTATTGCAACTTTCCAACGCTACGCAGAATAGTCCTTGCTAAAGCGTTTAAATAATTTTTTTGAATACTCAAAGATAACGAAATTTCTTTTCTGAAATTTTTGAAGATTTATCTAATCAGACCTTATGTGAAACAAATGAAACCTCACTATAGAATGTTGTGCGATTTTGTTATTTTCGGCCTTGACCATATCTTCTAGTTTTAACCTAAAAAATGGTTAGTAGTATGTAAGGTTATTATTAGTATAGTAGCATGTAAGGTTATTATTAGTAACATTGTAATAACTACAGACATAAGAATATATAGACGGAATAGAGATACCACTTTAGGAATGTAAGATTGGTGGAGAAGATTCGAGGGATACAGTTCTCATACTTCAGTTAGTTTTGGCTACGTTCGGCTCACATACATCCTAACATTGTGTTGAATTGTTCTTAGGAGAAAAACAATGAGTTTCTGCATTGCACCTGGCTGTAAAAATTATAATAATAACAAGAACCATGAATAATACAATAATAGTTGTTTGATAAGTCTGGTAAGAAAGCAAGTAAAACACACTTTTTTAGAAAAATTCGCTTTTATTTTTTAACATAATCCTTCTTCGAGGGCGAAACATTTGGTTCAGCGAGTTTCCAATATTTTAATACCGTCGGCAAAGTAGGCTGTCTCAAAACCTGCAAAATATTCATTGACGGCGACGATGACTTCCTCGTTCGACGAGAATTTTTTCCTACCGAACCAGATTTTCAAATTTGGGAAGAGGAAGAAGTCGCACAGGATCGGAGACGCCTTTCTAAGCGTTACGTCACCAAATACGGAGAATAAAGTGGATGTGGAATCAATTCGAAGCCTAATTTGTGTAATTTTGCTATTGCGACGATCGACTTGTGGGACGGCGCATTGTTATGACGGAAGAGCATTTTTTGTGCGCTAATCTTGGTCGTTTATTTTTCAGCATTTCTTTTAAATATACAATAATATTGCATAGTATTCTTCTGTTATTGTCTTATTTTTTTCCAAGTAGCTGATTAGGATTAAAATTCCTTGGGAATCCCAAAAAATAGCGGCCATTATTTCTCCAGTCGACAAACAGTCTTCGCTTCCTTTGGCGCACTTTCACCAAGCATTGTCCACTGCTTTGACTGCTCTTTCGATTTAGGGATATACTGATGGATCCAAGTTTTGTCCACAGCTACGAATCGATGCAAAAAATTCCGCGGATTGCGCTTAAACATTGCCAAACACTGCGTTGAAGCATCCTTTCGCGTGCGTTTTTGATCGAGAGTCGCGACACTTATCATGCACACAGCTTTTTCATATGTAATTTTTCATGCAGGATGTTATGCACCCGTTCCGTCGAGATGTCTATGGCCTCGGTAATTTCATGCATCTTCATTCGGCGATTTTCCATAACCATACTATAGATTTTTTCCACGTCATCCGATGTGGTGACCTCAACTGCGCATCCGGAATGCGCTTCGTCTTCAGTTGAGGTTCGACTACGTTTAAATTCGTTTATCTAGAAATATACGGTCTTCAACGCAGGAGCCAAGTTCTACGAACTTCGTTTAACTCGGCTTTAATATGCGCTGCTGTCCACTTCTTTAAATAAAAGTGTTTTATCACTCCACGGAAATAGTTTTTTTTTTCCATTTTTGTGGCAACTGCTAAACTGCTTGCTTCAAACGACTACCTAACCTAACCCAGCTTCAATAATTGTTGCCGAGTTTGCAAAGATGTGTGTGACCTGCCGTTGTCGTGATAGAAAACGATGCCCTTGCAATTCACCAATTTTGGACACCTCTCGCAGGTCGCTGCATTCAAAATATTCAGCTAACCATAATACACATCCGAATTGATTGTTCTGTTCTTCGGAAGAAACTCGTAGAAAATCCTTCAAATTCCATCACATTGAGGTCTTTGTTCGGATAAAGCCCTGCCTTCGAAATGCTTTCTGGTGATTCGCTACGCTGCCCTCTACGATCTTTTGCGCTCGATGTTGTAAACGATCCATTTTTCATTGCCCGCCATCATTCGCTTCAGAAATGGCTTAAAACGCTTTTATCACATTTTCTAAGTGAATCGCAGGTGGAAATGCGTGCGATTAGATGAGTTTCATTTAACTCGTACGGAACTCAAACATTGAGCTGGTTAACGTTGCCAAGTTGATACAGATGGTTTTCTACACTCAATTTCAATATTTGGAGAAATCTGCAACCTTCCGCGTCGTATAGTGTGGATTGATGTCGATTAAAAACTTCAATTTGTTGTTGTCGATCTCAACTGGCCGGTCCGAGCATAATGCGTCCTGGGCAGAAAAATTCCCGGAACGAAATCTCTCAAACTACTTCTAGCCTTCACACGCGTTCTTTCACGACATTCTCGTCACTACACCGCATATATCTTTCTACAGGTTTATACCGCGTTTTTGCATTTTGTAAAATAAAAAAGCATAATATGTCGAAAATATTCGTCTTGTTTATCCATCTTTCAAATGACGCTAAACATAAAACAACACAACCAATTTCCACGCTGTTTTTTTTAATGCATGTTGAAATATTAATGACTATATGCTCCCAAAATTTGGACTGAGGATGGAGCTAGGACCGCCTAAAGTCATCTGTCGGGAAAAATCGTACGGAATTATTGGCCAACCCAATATTTTTCAATTATTTCCATGATCCATCAATTCCACTCATAGTAGTTATATCACAGAAAGCCAAAGTATAAATGCGCCTCCCTTGTCTCGAATCTGTCACCACCGTTGAACTAATGCTCTATATATATTTATGGTAATAATACTTACTAGAAAAATGGTTTTCTTGATGGATGATATTTTACTTATGAGATTATAGTTATTATAGTTATTAATACCAAAATTTTTTTCTAAGTATATATCAGCTTAAAATTAATCGAGGAATCGACCAGTCGAAGAAGAAGCCTCGTTATATATCTGCATATTTTAGATCCGCTTCTTTAATTTACATTATATGAACATTATTGAATCATTAGATCCCACATTTTTCAAGCCTGTATCTCATGAAAATTCATCTTTTCATCGTGTCCTTCCGCTCGATTAGGCTCAGTGTCTTTCGAATCGCGCTACTTCATTCTATTAACTCCGAGTTCCAAAGACCATTTTCGGACGAGGGAATAGAAAGGAAGGAAAAGGAGGAAGAGGAGAGAGAGAGAGAGAGGGGGGGGGGGCAGAGAGAAACGTCGTTCCTCTCGCATTTGGCGTCAGTTAAAAATTCAGTTTTAACGGGAACCGCTTTCGCTAGTACCTCGGGCAGGCGATCTCGCTTGTCGCGACTGCGATCGCCGCGGGACGAAAAAACGTCTCGGAACGACAGGCGGATTAGACGAAGCGTGGAGATTAAGCGGCCGCTCGCGCGAGAGCGGAGCAGCAATGGAAAATTGCAAGCGTGAACTCGCGGATGAAAGAAGATGAGAGAAGGAGAGAGAGAGGGGGAGAACCGTTAGACGTACTTGCGGTCGCTATACGGTCGTTTCCGGTCTTTTAGCGCGGGTCGCCGCTTGAGAGAGAAAGACGGCGAGAAAGAGAGGGAAAGAGAGAAAGAGATATGTTCTCTGACGGGATTGCACAGTACATAGTGTGTACCAGCGGTAAACGATCCGACACGACGTAACGATGCTTTTGTGTGTGGTCGATAAAAGCCAGGTTGTTAAGTTAGGTTATCGGCGATCGTTCGAAATCGAAGATTACGTAGAAAGGAGTAATGTGAATACCGAAAGACTACCTCGAATTCTGGACGAGATAAAACGACTCGTGATGAGTTTCAGCCCGGGAATATGTGTTCACTATATCGCTAAATGTTTGCCTACCTGTAGAAGCGTAAATCTATTCGACTTCTGGGCGTTTCTATTTGAAGATTTTTTCACAAAAATCGTCGGTCACTTCTTCATCCAGACAGCACAATGTTCAAAATCGGGATATAAGATGCCTTTTAGACGTCTCAAAAACATCTTAACCCTTTGCACTCGAGGGCTCCGGAGCGGAGCCATTTAAAATTTGTCTTCAAACTCGAGGGCTCCGCTATGGAGACAATGCAAATAACTTTCAGTTCATAACATAAGGACAAAGACAAATCGTAAAAACTATTGTGTATAGGATATTCCGCTCTTGCTATTTGCATTTGAGTTTGAAGAGTTTGAAGACAAATTTTAAATGGCTCCGCTCCGGAGCCCTCGAGTGCAAAGGGTTAAAAGATGTCTTATGTCACGACATCTTAAACACGACTTTAAGACATCTAAAAGACGTCTCATGTCCCGATTTTGGATATTTGTACTGTCTGGGCAGCACTTCCACGATAAGATGAAGAAGCTTTTTATTCGAAATTTTCGAAATGTACGGAACACACGGATAACTCAGTACATGTACGAACAACAGTACGCAAGTGAAGGAAAGGGAAAAAATTATATTAAAAAAAAATTATATAGATAATGTTTTTTCGCGAATTTCGTATTTTTCATAAAATAGCATCATTGAAACCGGAAAAATATATGGAAACTAGGCAAATCGGACTCTCTTAATTGCAGTATGTGAGAATGTTTTTCAAAGTTAAACGGTGAAAAATTTTATGTTAAATTTAAAACATTTCACATGTCCTAAACGGTCCACATAGCATTTAAAATTAAGGTGAATATTAACATAAATATTATGTCAAAAATTAACACAAAAAATGTGATATTTTGGCACTATTTGGAAGAAAACTTTATATTAAATTGACATATGTATATATTGTCAAATGCAAGAAATATTTTCACACTGAAAAAATTTTATTTACCGCTTCTTTTTCATGGTACTGTTTCTAAGATGTCACGATTCATGATCATATAACATTTTTTATATATTTTTTTATATACAATATAAAAAATTTTTAAAAATTCAGACAAAATCATAATCATTGATGATATCCTAAAAACTAATGATTTTTTTTTTATTATATGCCATTTAATTTATTCGATTAATATCGTATTTAAAAAATACGAGGGCGGTCCGATAAGTACTTAGCCTACAAAAGAAAAACGAAAATTTTGGAAAAGTGGCGATTTATTTCTCAACATAGTCTTCTTTTAGCTCGATACACTTGACCCAGTGATGCTCCAACTTCTTTAACCCATCTGAAAAATACGTTTTCTCGAAGTCTGCAAAGGCCTCCGTGGCGGCGATGACCTCCTCATTCGACTCAAATTTCTGCCCGGCGAGTGACTGTTTCAAGTTTGGAAACAAAAAAAAGTCGCACGGGGCCAAATCTGGAGAATACGGTGGATGGGGCAGCAGTTCGTAGTCTAATTCGACCAATTTGGCCGAATGAGAAGGTCATCGCCGCCACGGAGACCTACTTTGCAGACTTCGAGAAAACATATTTTTCAGATGGGTTAAAGAAGTTGGAGCATCGCTGGGTCAGTATATCGAGCTAAAAGGAGACTATGTTGAGAAATAAATCGCCACTTTTCCAAAATTTTCGTTTTTCTTTTGTAGGCTAAGTACTTATCGGACTGCCCTCGTATACTAATTACTATAATTTGTGGCAAATAATTAAAACAATTTGTCTATAAGTTTTAATGTATACAATAAATCTCACCAATGATATTCGACAAAATTAATACCTATAACGTTAATCGTTACTGAAAGATAAAATTTAATACTTACAAGTATTATCTTAATATATGTTAAATATTGATGCATATGTTAAATATCCATTCAACACAAAATATTGACATAATATGTTAAATCAACACACGGTTATGTTAACATTTTTTTACAATTTTAAGAATCGATTTTAACACAAAGTACAAGATGCTTTTTTATTGTGCAATGATAGGCAAGCTGTCCGCGGGTTTTGCTCCAACTTAAGTATACGATATTGGTCAAAAAAATGTCAAATTTTTTTTTTATTATGAAGATGATACATTATAATAAACTTTCGAAAAAAATGATGTATTAATAAAATTGGTTAACAATGTCATAATTGGAATAAATCTTCTCGATTCAATAGCAATACTATCGAAACTAATATATTATATGTGGTTTGAATAACTCGAATATTAGTTGTAATAATATTGTTATTGAATCAAGAGAATTCCATTGCAATTATGCCGTTGTTGACCAATTTTATTGATACATTAGCATTTTTTCTTCCGTATACCTTTGAAAACACACCACTTAGAAAATATTTTAGGAGCTTTTAATTCCCAACAAAGTTTTCGCTACAATGCCCTCAGACGCAAATTCCTGTATGCTCCCGTATTATTTTCCATTTCTTTACGCTTTCCCTTCGAACTAACATTCTCCAGTGCGTTTTGGGCATCGCGAATTGGCAAGCATTGTCCGCGAGGGCACGTGTTCACGACGGAAATATTCGAGACAACGAAAGTTACACGGTTCACCCTGTATATTGACGTTGAAATATCAGCGCTTGACCCGTACGTTCACATAACAATCACACACACATACACATACATACGTACGTACCGCGCTTCATCCCGATTTTATTCGGTGTTATTGTCAGATAAACGACCTAAACGACCAATTTTCAAAAACGGCCCTCTGTACTATCGTGATCGATTAAATCCTGGCATCGCGATCCGACTCCTGGACTTGCATAGTTTGCCATCCACTGCGAAGCAGGGGACGGCAGAGGGAAGGGGGCGCAGCGTGACACACAGCCGGTCGGCAACGCAAGCGAATATAAGCTGCGCGCACTCGTTACGACCAGTTTACAACAGTCGTGTGATATAAACCCGCCGCATGCGAAATACACGAGTTCACGGGCAAAACGATGAAAGTACACCGCGGTGCCGTTAAATCGAATGCCTCCCACGCACACTTCGTTCGAGTTCCCTATGCCTTTCTTGCTTCCGCTGTCCCCCTTTTCACCACCCTGCCCACACGAGCGCAGTTAATTTACACTATATATTTTCGAAATGGAGGATTGATGCAAATTCGTTCGAGAATAGTTCGTGAAGCGGGTCACCTCTTATCCTGAGAAACATAGGGGTTTAATTTTTATCAGATACTTTATTGATCGTTTTTCATCAAACATTTCCAAACCACCTCGGATGAGAGTATAGTGATCACCGGTGACTGGCATTGTATGGTAAAAAATCGTACTGAGCCCAAATGTGAAAAATTTCTTATGTTATCAACTTTTAATTATTACTTTAATGTAAAATTAACTTACAACTGATATGTTATCATTTTCTCGACATATTTTCATATGTTATATTTATGTCAGTTTAATAACATAACACTTTTACCATTTAAAAATGAAATATTATTTCGAGTTCTTTTAGTAAAATTGTTTAGTTAATTTAATATATCTTGTTTTTTACCTCAACATGTGTTAACACTAGAACTACAGCTGGGCTATTTTTGACTTATTTATAAATTTTTTTCCATTTTTTTAAATTTTTATTATTGGGAAATTTTCTTTATTATAAAACAATTAAGTAATATCATAAAGTTTGAACAAGTTCACGTATAATTATAAAAAAAGAAGTGAGTCAAAAATGACCCATCCGCGGTTTTAGTGTTAAATCGATATTCAACATACATAAATATTATAATAACATATTTTTTACTTCAATGATTAACTTAATTAACAAAGATGTTAATTTTATTAAATATTATTAATTACATTTTATAAGTTAAAATTTATAGAGTTGTGTTATTTTTATGTTAATCTTATACGCAATAACAGTTATCATCTTAAAACTTAGGTGATACGAAATATATGTCCAGCTAAAGCATAGCAGAATGGTATAGTGGTAAGATAGGTGACTCAAGATCACAAATTCCCGAGTTTGAACCTTATAAGTCCGACCAGCAACTCATAAGAGAGCATAAATCGTAAATTTGTCATATATATTTCTTTATTGATCTCTTTCATTACAAATGAATTTTATGGCCGTTATGTTTCTGGCATCAAATGAGAAGTCCCTTACGGGCTGCAACGCCAAAATTAAAATTACTTGAAAATAAGAGCGCATAATTAATGCATAATTCCTACATATTTGTTTTACTGAATAATTAGTTATTTATAGATGAGGAGTTAGCTGGCTGCCCATTTAACCCCCCTAAAATATAAAATTCGTTTTCTGTCGTTACTAAAAGAGTGCAAATTTTTTTCGTTCTATTTTTGAAGAACGCATAAATAGCGCATTATATGATTATATATATTTACTAATCATTTTGCATTAAGGGGGGGGGCATCTGGTCGGACTATCACTGGTAAGGATATTTTTCAAGTACGATATTAATTGAATCAGCTAAATGTCACATAATTAGAAGAAGATTTAAAACATAGATTTAAAGCATAGTTATTAACGATATTTTAAGAACGAGTCATTATTTTAAGAACGAGTTAAAAAAGTCATAAATAAACTGTTTATCATAAAAATAACATTTGTTACATTTGACATTATAAATGTATTAATTTAATTAATATTAAATGTTACTATTACGAATAAAAATTAAATCAAAATAATTAATATTCATGTATTGGAATAAAATGTATTAGTGTCAATTCAAATATTAAATAAATTTTCAATTTGTGAATAAATAACACACAACAAATGGCTTAATTCAACTTAAAATTTTGAGTGAATTTTCTGGGACAAAAATATAAAAATTAACTTTTTCAATATTTACTGTGTATGATACTATCGTGTATCTTATTAAGTTACACATGAAGTATAATTAACATCTACTAAAGTATTTGTACAATCAACAAAAAGCTAATGAAGCGAGATAAAAGACATCTCTCTCTCTCTCTCTCTTTCTCTCTCTCTGAAATTATATTTACATAATATACTTTTAATATCTTAGTTATCAGTTTGACTTTTGCACGATCAATAAAAGTCTGGGAGTCAACATGTTAAAAAAGCCGCGTCTTTCGTATGAATATATCTTCATCTTTGGATTTTGAAAATTACTCCGACAATTAGTGAATGATGAAATAATAAAGTCAGGATTAGGAAGTAAGGCGATACTTGTAATACTGTTATACGCTATATGTGTGTGTGTGTGTGTGTGTGTGTGTGTGTAGAGGGGGCCCCCCCGGAAGAAGAGATTACTTCAAGAACGACTCGATAACGACATTTTATTTTTTATCAGTAACAATAACGGTAAAGCAATTATATTTTTTGTATAACGATAACAAATATAATCGTTACTTTTATTGTTACTTTGCACATATAGAATATACGTATACTAATGGTATAGAATGGGCAGAATCTAATCTTGAGAAAAGTGTTCTCAATATTTATCGAAAAAGTAACGAAAATGTTAATGATTTGTTACTTACTTTTTAAATAACGATAATGATAATGATAACGAGTTATTTTTTAAAAATAATTTTCCCAACCATGAATAAAGTTGAAGAACGATACCCGAGGCGCGTACGTGCCTCGTCGTCGTCGTCGTATCCCAGTCAGTCGCTCTAGCGATTGTTAGGTCAACGATATTGGTTCCGATTTTGGCAACAGTCCAACGCGCACGTCAGCCCTCCCCCTCTCCCTATCTTTTTGCAGATTGAAATGTCCGCGAAAGATGTGGGTGGTTATCGATTACGATATCTAGATGAAAGAACGAAGCTCCCGTATGTGTTTACGTATACACGTTCATGATAGCCTCTTTGAAAACTATTTTCAATGGAGGGAAACGTGGTTTGATTTTGAGTAATTTTTTGTTTGCAATTCATTTGATATTATTGTGTTCTCGCTTTTTTTAAATGCTTATTTAATAGATGTAACGTTAGTTGCTTCAACAAGGACCTAACAATGTACGCATTCCAATATCTCTTATCCAAGATCTCCTTTTACCTTTTTTTCCGTTATTATTTTAAAACAAGTCGAATAGCGAGATATTTATAAATATTACACGCAATTAAAGAAGTTCAACTTTTATCATTCGATTAATCGTTCACCGAATGTTATGAGAAATCCCATTCGCGAACCCACATATTTAGGATTCCTTCATAGCTTCCGCAAAATTATTGGCATAAATTCAGCCATACTTAAGGTAAAACACAAGATTTATTAATCAATGATTTATTAATCAATTAATTTATTTATCTATAATTTAATTAAAAATTTTGCATATCCCATACTACGTTAATGCATATATCATGTTGCGCTTTAAATTTGAATTATTTACAAAAAATTCGAATGCTGATAAATTTGTTAAATGCTTTCTTTTTTACTTCACGCCATAAATTGTTCGGAATTTCCGACTCGAATTCATTTTGAAGCTATATCGCGGATTAATATACGAAAACTGATTTTAAGAGTCTTTCGCAATACGCAGGTATGAGAGAAAAGATAATATTTTAGTATCGAACGTAAAATCTCGTTCGTGCCTCATCACGAAACAAAATTGCAAAATCCGACTCGAAATGAATCAGAGCGTATTCAGCGGTTAAATCATTTCGACGTAATCATGAGTTCCTGAGCAAAAAGATTCGATGAATAGGGGTACCTTTAAAAAAAAAGGAAAGAATGATAAGAATGTGGGTTCCGTATTCGCAGAGTTCTTTGAGGAATCATCTCAAATCCTTGCAGTGCTCCCGTTCTATTATTTTTCCTCTTCACCCTCGCTCGCATATGTTCACGTTGTTTCCTTTTCGTCCAACTGGCTTTTAGTCTTCGGTCTCCATTTAATTGTCCGATTAGATTACACATAGGGCACATAGGGTGGTTCATAATTATCACGTCATTTGATTGTTCGATAAAATGTGTAGGTAAAACTGGTAGGCGACGGTGTACTTTCGACAATATATGTAAAATTAAATACGGCAACTATTTAGGTGAGTTGGACGAGATATTCGAAAGAAACAATACTAAGAGAAATTCTATTAAAATTATATAGTCATTTTCAGTTTCAACTGTAGGAGAACTGGGGACATTTGATTCTCTTTTAATTTTTCTGAATACTTCAGAAAATGAAAGGGAAATCAAAACGTTCTTATTTAAATATCACAGATATTTTAATAATATACTTAACCACATTGATCAAGTTAAAAAATAATAAGAATTCATAATTTACATTTTAATAAAATAATCAAAATATACCAAATGCCCCCTATACTAAGAAACTTGATCTGGATGGAAGAGAAGACTTGGTTCGGGAATCATGTTACTCCAATGTTATAATTTGTGTAATAAAAGATATTGAATAATCATAATCAATCTCTGTTAAAGACTTTTGTGCAATTAAACAAGTTACGAAATATAATTTAATTTAATTAAAAAAATAAAATAACAAGTTATATATATCTTGGTTAACCTAACGAAAAAGATCTAGTTACAATAATCAGAAAAGGAATAACCAAGATGCGTTGAAGGAAACAGAATTTCTGATTCTTATGATTCAATATGGTTCTTATAACCAGAAATTCTGTTTCCTTCAACCAAAATGCATTTAATCGTTCTCTTTCTGGTTAATAAAAACTAGAAATTTTTTTTCCATGTAACCTTTGCTTGTCTGACTGGTTTTATATTGAGCAACATTTCCCTACTGAATACCAATATAACCAATATTGGATCAATTTATAACCAATAAATGGTGCAACTATGGTATAGGAGACTGTTATAGAAGATTTAATCCGTGGATCAACTTATGACCAATAAATTGTGCTACTATGAATAAGGGACTGTTATAGAAGATTTAATCCGTGGATCAAGTGTCCCTAAACAACTGGCGTGAATCAGATTCCCCTAAGTAGTACTATTTTAAATTTTTATTTTATTTTTTGTAAACAAATAGATGTTTGTTGATTAACGTTATAATTACTTTCTTAAAGCAACTAATTTTTCATTCTACTTTGGAATTTTAATTTTATTATAAAACCTAACAACTTAAAGAATAATTGAATATTTACGAAAAAAAGAATTGGGCACCCCAAAAAATAAAATACATTCTTACTCTGTTATTATCGGCGTTCAACTGTTAAAATTTTATTTAACGTTTACTATAGTTAGGAATAAATATGGCTGCTACTAACATGGAAAAAATTAAATCCTTCTATCGTCGAAATAATGGCTAGGTATCAAGGTATCTAGGTATCTCCCCGGGTTCTTCTATCTCCTTTTGGTAATCCAAAAATAGTAGCAATATATATGTAAGATTATTACTACTGAAGTTACAGTGATACTTATTAAAAAAATAATTATCCTGACTATATTATTAGGTGTTTGAATTAACTCTCGCTGTTTTTTGCAACAAAACCGCATGTTTATTTTAAAAGAACAGTACATTATATCTTATTCAAAGTATTGTCCTTCGAAAGCTACAACCTTTTCCCGCTTTTCGGGTAACACATGGATTTCGCGGTAGAAAAATTCAGGTTCTTTCGAGGCGATCCAGTCATAAAACCATTTTTTAATATCTTCGAAAGAACTGAAGTGCTACTCAGAAAGACCATGCTGCATCAACTGAAACAAATGGTAATCTGAAGGAGCAATGTCTGGTGAATAGGACGGGTGGGGTAAGACATCCCATCAAAATGCCTCCAACATTTTCTTCACTGATGTTGCAACATGTAGTCTAGCATTGTCATGGAGAAGAACAATTTTGTCATATCTTTTGACGTATTGCGGACGGTCTTCTTTGAGTGCTGGATTCAAATTGAGTAATTGTTGTCGGTAGTGTTCAGCATTGATGGTTTGACTCGGTTGCCGCAGCTCATAATACACTACACCGACTTGATTTCACCAAATGCACAGCATGACCTTCTTTCCACGAATATCCTATTTTGGCGTTGATGTTGATGGTTTACCGGGAAGCACCCATGACTTCTTGCACTTAGGATTGATGATCGTAATGAATCCATTTTTCATCGCCAGTCACAATTCGATGCAAAAACGATTTCCGTTTTGTCTTTGAAGCAGTAATTCACAAATGGTTGAACGTTTCGCAATTTTTCTTTCTCTCATGTCATATACGACCCAGTTCCTAGCTTCTGGATCATTCCAATTGCTTTTAAACGATTGATTCATCGACATTTAGTATTTCCGACAACTTTTTGAACGTATGACATGAATCTTCTTCCAGTAATACTTCCAATTCTCCATCTTAAAACTTTTTCGGCTGACCAGGGCACTCTTTGTCATTCACGTCAAAATCGTTGTCTTTGAATCGTCTAAATCAATCTCTACAAGTTATTTCAGATAGCGCATGCTCCCCTTAAGCCTCCACTAGTAAACGATGACTTTCAGCAGCAGATTTCTTGAGATGAAAGCAGAAAAATAATACTTCCCACAAATACTCTTTTTTGGTACGAAACGACATCTTCAATGCAATAAAAATTTGTGTTCTTTGCACTACAATCTAATGCCAGACACTGATTATTAAAACCTATTGACAGTACTTTCATATACATCAACAGTTACTTTCAGCAATGTTGAAATAGCACAACTACTGATCTCTATTAGTCAACAGCGAGAATTAATTCAAGAATCTAATAATTCTTTCAATTATGCGATTACAGTTACAAATATCAGAATTTTTTTCTCAATCAATACGTGTTCGAGAATTAGAGATGAATGGTAATTCTGAATTATATCATATAGGACGTCGTGTTAGTTCGTGTTGACGTGGACAACGCGAGATTTAGTGCCGAAAATATATCTTTCAATTAGGAAGTCGAGTTATACTTGGTCACGAGAATCTCATAGGTACCATGAGACATTGAATATTAAAAGATTCCGACGGATTAGCTTCCGACAAATCGTTCAAATCTTCCTTCGAATTAAGCTGTCAGTTTATATTTTTCAAGTACACATTATATTTTAACGCGCTATTCCGAATTCAAGATCTTAATTGTCAAGATTTAAGTGGACGATTTATGGCGGAGAAATTCTTACCGTCCGAAAATTCCGCTAATTTGACGCTCGCTCGCTGCTACTCGCCACCGATAGTCCGCTCTTTACGGCACACCCTGTATGTATGTCAGCTGGCGACGCTACCCTCTATCCCTTCCGCACTCGTTCGATTCTCCCTGAAGTGAACCCTCCATCCGCTCGTGTTCATTCGTTTTGTCTCCTATCCCCCTCTTCTCTTTTTCTCTTTCTTCTCTTAACTTTCGTTTTTTTTTCGTTCCCCTCCCCAATTTAACGGCTGCACACGCGTCTCGGATCATACGCTGCGGGTACACATGACCGCATGCGTGAAACGCCGCGCGTTGGAAAACGGCTGATTTTTGCGCGCGCGCGCGCACGTGGTATCCTTGAACGTGCGTATCTCACTCTGCGTTTTCGACGGAAACTTCTTTGCGATCGGATGCGCGCGAGCTCATTTTTTAAGGTAGTTGATCCGTAAATTTATTTTCTTAGTTTTTTTTTTCAAATTTTAACAGCACATTAATCGGAACATGATCTGCATACATATAAAAAAAGATTGACCATACGAGAGCTGAGAGAATTGAAGTTAAGTAGCACTATTTATACATACATACAAGCACATATATATATATACGAAAACAGCTTCCGATATCATGTTTAATTCTAGCAACTAAACTACTCTTATGGTTTTAATGGAAAAATATGGTAAAAAACTTGAAATATTATAAAAACGTTACAAGATCGTTAATCATCTAGTTTTCCAGGAATTGGTATGTAAAGTATACAATTTCTGATAACAATTGAAGTGTACAACAGTTAACGTATAAAAATTTTACAATATTGCAAGCGTTATAAATTTCCCTTTGTGTTTTTAAGCATCTTTTTAAAGATAGAATGGTAAAATAACTGAAAATCTGTAATCAATCTGTATCAATATTTAAAAATGTGAAAAATGAAGAATAATACGGAAAAGTCTAACGTCACATCACGATCATTATATCTATGTCATATATCATATTTCTAGTAATGCACATTCGTGTGCGCCTGTCGGGGAGTACAGTCAGCAGATTAAAAGTTGCAACACTTTCTTTTTCAATGAATTTCGCAACCTCGTATCCAATAGAAAAATGCATTTCCTGAGAATTATTTTAAAAAACGAATTCTTTTATTGGATAAGAAAAGCGTTGCGAAACTTATCGAAAAAAGTGTCGTAGCTTTTAATCTGTTAACTGTACACACAACTAAAAGTCTTTCGTCCAAATTTAAACATTTTCTTATACCAACTTTCATATTTCCATGTGTTAAATTTATGTCAATTTAGTAATTTGACATTTTTGTATGTCACTTAAAAATGAAACATTATTTTGAGTAATTTATTAAGTTAGTTGTTTTAACATAATTATTTTAGATCAACATTTAAAAAAATTTTTTAACATTAACACAAGTTAAAGTGAGTCTTCAAATAAGTCATACGGTCATAAGTAAACTTTAACATATGAAATAGTAAAATTGACTATAACCAAATGTTTCTATACGAATAATATAAGTTAAAATAATATAATTAAAATAATTTCATTCATGTGTTAATATAACATGAGAAATATAAACAGCGGTACATAGCGTCGTCGGTAGGCACAGGACTAGTAATAGATAGGAAGAACGCAAGATCGAGACTGTATCGAAATAAAATCTATAACATAAGAAAAATGTGTTTATGAATAGAAAATATTCTTTATGAATTAAAATGTTAAAATGTAACATTTATTTCATTCGTATCATACGGACAAATATGTTCCAGCAACATTTTTTACAAGTTACTTTAACTATTCTTTCACATATTTTTTTAACTATTCCTTGTATTATTCCAACATCGTACTTTGAGTTGAAATTTAAGTTGAAACAACATATATAAATAGTATAAAACAAAATATTTGCGTAAAAAAAATTAACGTTTTCTGTGTGTTAAGAAGTAACACACGACGAATATGTTATTTTAACACAAAATTTAGAATGGACTTTCTGGGACATACGAAAAATGTTAAAATTTACGATTTATTTTTCTACTGTGCATATGATACATTTACAAACATATGCTTAACACAAGCAGTCCCAGCCAAAAATATTATACGTTAGAGCGCGAGAAATAATTATTTATGAGTTTTTAAATATTATATAAGTTTGATTGATATTCTCTTGCTATAAAGTATTAAGGTAAAATGTAATGTCATAAATTATGTTTATAAACATTTAGCACAGATTTATCATATTTCTCCGTGTTGTATTAATCATTACTTTTCTACCAGTATTATCATGGACCTTAATACTATATACGCTTTTTCTCGCATTCGGATTGCATGCAAGGCGTCCTTTGGTTTTTTGATCGCGTAAAGCTGGATTCGTATTATCCATGTATACGGCGGCAGGCAAACTTCCGTCGATCTTCCGTCAAAATATTTTTCAGTACTTAATGTGATGGTAACGAATACTATGAATACTCTGATACAAAAGCATTTTGCCTCTTTTCGGGTTTCTCAGGAATTTTTATCAGTATCTGAAAAGTTATAGAAACAAGAGGGAGATTTAACAATAGAAGATACAATTATAAATTATAAGGGATATAGATACAAATATTTAGCAAACACTTGATCATACAAATTTCCTTTCGTTTGCCTACATATTGTAATTGATTGTGGTAATTATTGAAAAATTAACTTTTAAAAATTATATTACTCAATTATTAATCAATTCCTTTTAAAATATGCGGATTATGCGCGGGACAAAGGTGATTACCCAACCTTATATTTAACGGTCAACTTTCTCTGCAATATCTAAGCAGCATATATTTCCGCTCACAAAATTGCGCAGTTCAACTGTTTCTTGTTCTCAACGAAACAAAAAGAGTCGTGCGTCGTAGTGTGTCCTTGTGAATTCTGGCGGGGGGCATTATTAACATATACCGAAGCCAGTGTTAATGAGCATCGATATTCGTAGATTTAAAAATTGACTTTTTAATATGCTGAGAATACACCCTCCTAGAGTATGTTTATTGATATTTATGAGACTTATTGTTACATGTAATATTAGTATCAATATTAATTCGAGTGTGAGACATAATTGCGATATAAACGATGAATAACAATGAATAAATCATTTTATTAAATAAAGCGTGACGAAAATAAACATTTGTTTTAATAACAACGTGCCGTTTTAATAACATCCGATAATAATGAAATGAATGTAAATGAATTACACGTGATTTTATTGATGAGACATAAATAACCGTGTAATTTCTCTATCTTAATTTCGCGTGATTAATGTATCGATTAAAGAAAAAAATAATAATAATAAATAATTACGACCAAAAAAAGAACCATTGACAATCACTCGACGTGATGAGGTACGCCGACGAAACCAACAATTATGAATTTTAATCTGCAATTATCTCTTTAGAATGTTACTTTAATTGTTATAATTTATTCATACAATTGATAATTTATCGGTTGCGAAGGATGCTGACGACAGAGCAGTGAAGAGTACCGCAGACTGAATGTGAGATACACGATATACTGAAAACTTTATTCCGATACACCTTAAGGATTCGGTCGATTGTAATTGCGAACGGCAATCGTAACGATCCGTTAAATTTCGCTGATAATCGAGAGACGCGTTGACAAACGATTCCCGAAATAGCAATCACTGTTCACTTTGACGTTGGATAAACTATAAATGCGAAGCTCAGCGTCGATATTAATAAGTGTGCTATCAGATTAGGTCTGACTTAATTCATTATTAACCGTACACAGATAGCTGGTGACGTGCGGATGACGTAACGTGACAGGAACTCGCAATACTTATAAGATCGCTCGTTTGCCAGACACGTAGTCGTTAATTATTCGGAAACTATACAGATGCTCGGCATTTTCGCCGAGGAGACGTTGAGAATCGAAGGAGAAGCCGAGAACTATTATCGGCTGGAAATTCTATAATATGTGCATGATAACAACAGTTGTACGATGTCTTACGTATGGGGAAAAACGGTGGCATTGGACAATCGTTAAAAAACATCCGAATGATCAAAAGTTCGTTCATTCATTGGTTTTTTTTTTAATTTTATTTATTTAGCAGCGTGAGAAACGTGTAAACCTAGGAAAAACCGAGCGCACTTTCTAATCAATTCCAGTAAATTTTCGTGCACCTCGAATGCGCACACACGCGATCATTGCGTTGCGATTTTTTTATTGAAGAAAATGCGGATGGATAAATTACTTAATACGGAATTATCGAAGAGAGAGAGAGAGAGAGAGAGAGAGAGAGAGAGAGAGAGGCAGTATCGCCGCCGTTTAACAATACGCGATCAATTGTCGTATAATATTCAATGTGCGCGCGGTTAACAGATTTCAATTACAACGCACGATCGATTGCGCTACGCGGTATTCGACGCACGAACCATTAGCAAATAGGGTAGCGGTGAATGGGACAAGCGGAGCGAAAACAAAAGTCCCGTTCGGAGCGGATTTATTTATGACTCCAGTGCACGAATTTAATGAATGTGTCTTCGAATTTCGAGATGCGGCGCTCGTTGTCCTGACACTTTTCGAAAAATCTCTCCCGCGGAGAAGAAGGGATAGAAAAAAAGAAAAAAATCCGCGCGTCCTCGTCCACCACGAGAGTATACATTTATTACTTCACATAGTCGACCCGTCTCCGCCGTTTGTTCGAACCAACGAACGAATGAACGAGAACCGACCGGCATGCATTCAGTCTTGGTCTTGGCACTTGGTCCCGCTTCTAAATGGCGTTTTCGCACGCATGGAACATCGTTTCTGCACCAAAAGTCACCTCCCGTCCGAGAGACAGTATGTCGTCGTTCTTCTCGTCGTTCACGATGCGCGGCGACGGCAGCAGCAGTACGGATTTCTCTCTCTCTCTCTTCCCCCCCTCTCCCCCTCTCTCAGTAGAATATTCGATTTGGCCTAGTGCAGCCCCGAGCGATCGTGTGCACCCTCGAGCAGCGGCGCATCGGTTGAAATTCAGCCGGCGGAAAGGAAGGAGCGGCGACGCGAGTCCCGCGATTAACCCGCTAGACATGTATCTACACGGGTTACGTACGCGTGGGCCCGCTCGCCCGCCCGCCCGGCCATTCCGCTCTGTTCCAGGAGGGGGAGCGGCGAACCGTGGGGACGTGGTGCGAGGTGTACCAGGGATTCAACCGCCCGTATGAATATTCAGGACTCGCCTTCGCGGCAATGAAAATTCGATTCGCCCCGTAGCTGCGGGGCCCGACGTGTAGCAGCAGCGGGTCGCGATGACGACGACGGGCACGAGGAGTGTGCTGCACCATCCAGCCGCGACTATTTCGTCGTCGTCATCGTCTTCTCGTTCGTGTTTCCGTCGTGCAACCATGCACCGGCTGCCGATCGATAACAATCGTCCGCCCGTGAGCGAGCAAGCGAGCGAGCGTGAGGTTACCTTCGTACCAGCCGGTTTCCATTTCGGTATCGCGTACATACATGGGCGTCGATACGCGCGCCCGAGACGTTGTCTCTTATCTTTTATTCTCCCCCGTTCTCTCTCTCTCTCTCTCTCTCTCTCTCGCCCTTTTCCCCTCCTCTCTCCCCTTCTTTCTCTTTTTCTCGCTTTCTTCTTTTCTTCCTTTTCTTTTATTTCCTTCTCCTCTTTTCTTTTCTCTTTTACTTTCTTTTATGTTTTATCGGAAGGTGATCTCAAGCGTAGTTTCGTTTAACGCGACGTAGATGCGATGCCTTACCCACAATCGGCGATTGATGATATTTTCTGTTAATTCTTGAACCGCAAACGCGAGAAACCTCAAGCCAATCCGTTTCTCGGGGATTTTATGTCGATTAACATGAAAATAACATATTGAGGCACACAATGTGCGCAGGAAGCGCCGGTAATTTCCACGTTGTCTATCAGAAGTCGAGAAAAAGTTCCCTTCTGTCCGCGCATTCGCAGCGCTACAAGCGTGTAATATTAAATAAATATAGTGAATGGAACCATTTGACTCGAGATTTTGTGACAAGCATTTTATCTTCGGGTTGATATAGGAAGTGTTGCTCTATAGAACGATGAACGAAAATTGAACAGTCAGATGTAAAGATATATTTTCTTTTTATATTGAACAAAAAGATAATTAAAATGACTAAAATTATGAAATTTACAGTTATTTTTAACGTCAACTATATTTTTTCGTTGTTCTAACAAAAAACAATAGTAGAAAAATTCATACATCATTATCACTAATACTATAGTGACACTTATACAAATGATTCTATATATAGTTCTATATATAGTTACAAATACCAAGTACTTTTCCCAGAGCAACTTAAAATTTGATCCTTTTTATCAAAAATGTCTATGAGTGACATGGTGAAAAATAATTCAGATGGACAATAAATTTTATTTTTTCGTAGCAAATAAATAAATATACAGTGTGTTTCTCAGGTACCACATCTAATATTTTAAAAGTTGATTTTTGTTGTTATTTTATAAAGCATTGAACATGTTCCTAGGAATTTTTCTTTATAAAATAATATCAAAAATCAAATCTTAAAATATTGGGCCATGTTTAAGAAACACATTGTG
This sequence comes from Dinoponera quadriceps, assembly GCF_001313825.1. NCBI lineage: Eukaryota > Metazoa > Arthropoda > Insecta > Hymenoptera > Formicidae > Dinoponera > Dinoponera quadriceps. Next base: position 422,846 of record NW_014557477.1, on the reverse strand, counting down.
TATTTATTTAATTGCTATGACAAAATACAATTTGTTGTGCCTTTAAATTATTCTTCTCTGTGTAGGATTCTTAAGATATTTGTCGATATTTGTCAAGCTTGGATTTTTTAATGTTTATCGTTTGTCTACATATTTATAATATCTATTCGTATGCAGGTCTCGAAACCGAAGACTACCAGAAGATAAACAAGGTTATAAGATAAATGTTTCAAGAACTTGAGTTGCGACACTAAGAACGGTCGAAAATTCGCAATCGATTTGTAATGCTTGGCGCAATATATCAGTGTATCATACGCGACAATTGCATTCTAGTTTTTTCATCTTAATGGGTATTTTTAATGATCATTTATACATGCTTGTTACGTATCACTTCGCGATGAGATAATGTAATTTCGTCGAAAAACGTACCGCTGTGAGAATTAAAATTGTAAAGCGTGCGCGTTTAAATATTCCTCTCGGTTGAATACTTGAAAATTTGTTTCGTGCGATATGGCCGCATATCGCTGCGTCAAAAATTAGTTTGGAATTAAATTGACTGATAAACCATTTACAATATTAAACGCGTAATTTTTGTACAAATGCGTGGTAAAATCAATAGCTACGCGCGCGTTGTTAACACCAGGCAAAAATTGGGGAGAATCGAGAATTAAATCTTTTCACTCGGAAGTCTGCTGATATTTGTAACTTTTTTATACATGTTTTGTACGCACTGAGAGAAAATTATAGTTATTTTCGGGGATAACAATATCCTCTTTTCATTTTAACTACAAAAGTATGTCTCCGTGAGGTACAGTCGGTCACAGGATGGTTGCAACAGTTTTTTTACATGATTCGAAACACACAAAAAATATGACGAAGTGAACCTATGATTTACGAACATGCGCAGTAGATAGTCAGACAGTCAGAATTACATATACACATGTAATTTTGATATCTTCTTCTGGTATCGCGTTCGTTTCCGAACTTAGATGACCGTCTTGATGAGTTCATTATATCCCTCTTTATCGGAGGTGATTCTGAAAAGTTCTTCCAGGTTGCATCCTGTTTAAGCCTTATATTTCTTAACCACAATAGATTCTTCCAGCCAATTCTCCTTTTTCCCTCTATTTTTCCCTGCACGATAGTCTGTAGTAGTTATATGGTAGTAGGTATTTTGGTCCTCACAGAGTGTATTCTAGGTATTCCATTTTTCGGCGTTTAATAAATGTTAGTAGTTCTCTTCTTTAATACAGTCTGCGAAGGACCTCTTCATTCGTTACATGACTTATCCAGAGTATTTGAAGCATTCTGCGATAATACCATATTTCAAATGCTTCTATACGGTTTGTTGTGTTCACTTTAAAAGTCCATGTTTCGCAAACACAGAGAAAGGTGGACCATATATAACAACAGAAGAAGTCTAGCCAGATATTTAGTTTTAGACCTTGATGGCACAGAATAGACCTTACATTTCTGAAAACAGATCTTGCTAATTCTATCCTGACCTACATTTCTTCGTCAGGGTTGACTGTTTCATTCAGCCATGCTCCCAGATATTTGAAGTGTGTTACTCATTGAATCCGTTCTCCATAGATTTGTAGATTCACAGAGTTCATGTCTTTTTTGCTAATGATTATTAATTTAGCTTTCGCTATATTAATGGTCAATCCATACTTCTTGTAGGCCTCGTTGACAGAGTTTATTAGATTCTGAAGGCCCTGAATATTTTTGCTTAAAATTACCATATCGTCAGCGTATCTGATATTATTGATAACTTCTCCGCCGATCCGAACGCCCTCCGTGTGCTCCTGCAGCGCCTCGTTGAATATCATTTTAAAGTACATGTTAAATAACGTTAGCGAAAGTACCTGTCAAACACCGCCCTTTATGGGGAGAAGGATTGGTTAGTTTGTTGGCTACATATACCGTTGCCGTCTGTAACGCTGATGATATCCAACAGCAGCACATGTCACTTCATGTTCTCGGTTTAGATAACTGAATAGTCTAACGCATTTAGAACATATCGATTTTTCTAACTGAAAGCATTTATTGATGTAAACAGCGCCTCAGTTAGTATAGAAAAATGATACATTACTGTAACTAAAACTTCACTAACCGAATATCTTCGGTTGTCATAACCGAGGCAGTTTTTTTTCGTGTAGGAACTGAGGTCTATTATTTTTTGCAAAAAGTTACTATGTCCCTCAGTAAAGTTTATTATGTTCTTTAGGAAGCTTATTGACAGTCTATTCCTGCACTGTTGGAAAACATAGTGAAATTGAAAAAAATGGAAAAACTATATACGAGGGTGGATCAAATATAAAGGAGCCTTTTTAAATTGCGCGCCTGTCGGCGGCGTGAGGGGTCTGAACATTTTGGAGGGAGGTCATGTGGAAGGCAGTAATAACGTTTGTGCGCCACGTGCTTCTTACTCTCAGCAACAATCACGATGAGCGAGAAAGAGGTACAATTGCACAACGTGTTATTATTAAGTTTCTCGTCAACGAAAATGTAAATGCTGCTGAAATTCGGCGCCGTTTACTCCCACAGTTCAGGGAAAGAACGAGCCTTTTCATGGGCTCGCGTGAAGCAGTGGTGTAACGAATTTAAGAAAAGACGGGAGCATGTTGAAAACATTGCCTACCCGCACCAGCATCATAGCGCGGAACATCGAGGCTGTTCGAGAACTCATCGAAGGCGATCGGCACTTAACTGTTCTTGAAATCTCTCAGGAATTTCAGATCAGCTATGGAAATGTGCAATCAATCATTCGCAATAAGTTGGGATTTCGAAAAGTGTCGGTTCGTTGGGTTCAAAAGTTGCTGAATGCAGAGCAGAAAGCCGTGCGGCAGTAACACAACAAAAATTGGCGGATATGCACTGGGCTGTCCTAGAACATCCACCCTACAGCCCAAACCTGTCACCATGCGACTTCCATATGTTTGGGCCACTCAAGGAAGCCCTTGTTGGACAGCGCTTCACAACGAACGAGGAGGTGCAGCAGTTCGTGTGCAATTGGTTTGATACACGTCCGCGAACTTTTTAAGATACCGGGATTAAAAATTTATCAGACCGTTGGAGGAAGTGGAATAAATAAGATGGGAGGACTATGTAGAAAAATAAGAAAAATGTAAACTAGAATTGATTTTGAAAAATATCTGGTTTTTTGCAAAAGGCTCGTTTATGTTTGATCTACCCTCGTATAACATTCTCGCTGTGGACCCATTTCGCACAAGACACTACAAAAAAGTCTGATTATTTCACTTTTTCACATTAATTCATCCGTCACGCACATTAACATCGTTTGCAGCAAATGGAATCTTGTAAACATTATTATCCATCGGTATTGATTGTCCTGTTTCCCGCAATTACGCAAAATCGGTCCTGTTCATAAGTATACGTTTAACGGCGCACTGTTGTGAGACATATTTAATATCACTTAATCGTGTACGTTTTGCGGGGCAAATTTAGCGGATGCAATCTCCTTTGTGTGAAGTATCGGTAAAAGTTAAAGGTTCTTCGATCGCATATAGAGCGCGCGGGTCAACGTTTAAAGCGTTGAATTAATTGCTGTCGTGCAAAGGGTGGTCCTCGTGGCTTTTTGCGCGAATGGCGCACCATCGTCGGCACTACGAAATTCTACTATGACTAATCGTGGGTTAGGAGAAGTGAAGAAGAAAGACACTGCCACATAATATTTATATGAGATCATGTGTTATTATATTTAGATAATGCGTGACCATACGTTTGCCTTTATATTGCGAATGGTCATATACTGTAACACGTCGCGTTACGCGGCACATCCGATTTCATGCAATGCAACAAGACATAATGGATCCGTCGAGCCTGATTAAAAACTTGATGCCGCAGCGTTACTTCAGAAAGCAGAATAACAATGTCAGCGCGGAAATATAGCAATTATACGCGCGGCATGGTATCTTTATTTCTTCGTAGAAAAAAAAATTTACGACGCCTCGCCTCTCTTGTTCCAGGAACGCCGATGTCTTTTAAGTCACATCATGTTTTATACAAGGGCCGTAGAAAGAAACGAAACAGATCGCTATAAAACTTGAAATTATAGCCACGATGTGATTCAAAAAAGGAAAATTAACAGCATATTTCTCTATAAAACTGTGTTAACCTTTTCTTGCCTAATCCAAATGTATATTCTCTTAACTCTTGTATTAATGGATGAATACTCGGGTACATATTCCAAATTAAATATTATAATTTGTCCAATGTTTTAGACGAATTTTGTTATGACGCTTCAGATCTCTATGAGTAAAACAAAATTTTGTTGCACCGTATCTGATATATTTATCTTTCTTTACAGCAGATACTCGGTACATCGACGGAAATAGGTGAAAATTTATCCATTGACATGAGGGTTAAACGAATTAGCGATAATTTTTTCTGATTAAATCAGTAAAATTTTAGACATTACCGATATCAGTAATATTAGTTCATTTTCAGTGAAAACATTCTCACTTTTTACCTACTATGGTCTTACATTTCATTGATTTTGGCTAGTGAAAGTAAGATTTTATTGCAAAATTTATAATATTCTACTGGCTACTATTAAATAAATCCTTACAGTGAAATTTTACTAATTGCAGTACTATTATATATTAATAACTCATTCCATTGTTTTCAGTGATATAACACATTGATTC
>NW_014557477.1:344064-418184 GCF_001313825.1 Dinoponera quadriceps | reverse complement strand
CATTGATTCCATTTTAAAGAGTACATTTCACATTTTCCTTGGTTTTTATCAACCCTTACAACACAAAGATCCTAGAAATGTCTCAGAATATTCGGATATGAATGTTTTTTGAATATTTATGCTATATGGAAATATTTATAATTCTTTGACAAAATTAATAGATTATTAAGATGATTAACGCGTGTATTGTACACATCATAAAATAATATGGATATCTTTTTTTACTCATACAAATATATTTTAATTATGGGAAGGAACAGAATGATCATCTGTCATAATTACCAACTATTGTTGACTATATCGCGCTTTTCAACATTGAGAAATAGAAATTTTTTTTAGATATCTTATTTATGTTTTGATCTTTTGAATATCTTTTGAATATGATGAAATCTTTTGAAAACAAGTTGCTTGCCTTGATTTTTTAACGAAAATTTTAGTATGTGTATGGGAAATCTTTAAAAATGCAATGAATTTCATGAAAATTTTCATCGAATATTATGTAGCATCATTCTGGCACAGAAATAAATATTTAGTACACATTTTCGACTTCAACTAATTGTGTATTATGAATTTCTCGTAAATCCTTGAAATGAAGACTTTTAACGAAAAAAGGCAAAATTGCTTTGCGAACCTCTCTTTCTGATCCTAGTACGTCTTATTATTGTATTAAAGTACAAAATAAAGATAAATGATTTTTCGTTATATATATGTCACACAAAATGCTGTCAGAAACAAACTAATGGCTAGAATGACATCAAACTTACCTCTTTGTGTTTCTTTCAGTGTTTCTTTCTACTGGACAAATATTGAAATTTCACTGGATTCTTACTCTTTCTTGGTCAGGTCGAAAACTTTTCAATCCACCCTCATACAATAAAAATTTCTTATTTAATTAAAAAAATATATATCTATGTGTACCAAAATATATGCCAAATATTTATTTCTGTACATAAAATGAAAAAAATTTTTTTAACTATCACGAAACACAGTCTCAATCTTGCATTCTTCCTACTGCTACTTGTTATTAATTCTATGCTTACCGACTGTGCTACACGAGGCTACTTGCTTTCTTTTCTGTCGGGACCTTGACATACACTACTGAATGCTTAATATTTCAAACATTTTAATTGCTATTATTAAGACTATTATAAAAACTATTATTAAGAAAGTGCATCGGACAAAACGCTTAGATACGGGTCTACTTTTTATGAAAATTCACCACATGTAAGAATATTAAAATCGGTGAAGCACTCAATGTGTCTTCTTCTTATTAGTCGTTCGCTCGCTGTCTGGCACTCTACGATCATTTATAAGTTTTAGAATTATTTTTATGTACACTTTTCCTTGATAACAGTTACCATCTGTTAATTTTTGATATGTTATTTGTGTTACTTCTTAACATATTCATTTTGTATTAAATTAACATAAAATTTTAGCGGACCTGTAAAATGTTTAGGACATGTAAAATGTGTTAAATTTAATATAAAATTTGTTACTGCATAGATTCTTGTTAGCACCTTTACGCATGAAGAAACTAACTTAATTATGGCAACTGAAAATATTCAGTTACTTGAATTTCGGTTATAGTAATATGTAGCCTTTTTTCACTAGCTAAAGGGCTGTTTACATTAACAAATGCTTTCGATTCGGGGAACCGAAATTTTCCCTTTCAAATGCGTTAAACTATTCGGTTACCTATCTGAATGTAAAGTGACGTGTTGGATACGGTACAGCCAACAGAGTTAATGGTCCTGCGGTCTAAGACGATAGTTCCGGAACCAAGAAGGTTCAAGTCCCACCAGGAAAAAATAATATTTTTGTAGAATAGCAATATTAATTCGGTTAAAATAACCGAGTACAATTGTCCGAGCAGCAGAAGCATTCTATAGGAATTTTTCTGTTCCTACAATCGAGTTTTTATTTCACACGAACTGAATTTTTTTTTTGCGTGCGGAATTTAAATAAGTGAGAACAAAAATGACTCCAGTATGTGAGATCAGGAAACTAAAAAAATGTGTGCCATATGAAGTTGAATCAGTCAATTGAGTATTGTTAGCAGATACTTGTCAATGTATTGGCCATTCACGTCGTGATGTCGTCTATTGTCATTCGCGTCATTTCGCGATGCGTTAAGATCGACTATCACAGAATCTCTACTTTAACTTTAATTCATTTATTATACAGTTATAATTTTGTTATTTCGGATTGTTATCTAATTTATTTCAGTTGTATCTGTATGTAAAAATTGTGTAATCGCTTAAAACGTCTAGTTTCTTTTGTAATTCCGTTATATGCAAAAAATTTGCACTAGTTTTTCCGAAGGAATTTTTGTTATCCCGTGAATAACTTAGAATTGTAATTAGAACGATCGCAACGATCGTTTTAAATGACTAGGAAACACAAAAATGATCGACGATAAGATTTTCTTCTGCTGGCAATATCGACTAAGTAGAATGGAATAAAAATACGCTCTGTTCAAATTCTCTACGTGGTGGCGAGTCATACCATTAGAAGAAAACACAATCATCTCCTGCAATAGCTATGATCGTCGTGGAGCCTCGGCAAAAAGCGAGACACAAATGCGCTTACTGACGTCAGGGAAGGTGGTACCTCTTGCCTCCTTGCGTATGCAATCGTATTATATCGACAAACTCTTAAGCGCACGGCTGCTCTCGAGCCTCATCACAGGCATAAGTACAGTTCATGTACACGCTTAGTTATCGCGCGGTACCCACGAGATACCGTTGCTGCATGAGGAAGGCTTAAGAAACGAAGCCTCGCGTGACGAACACGATTAACAGCCTTGTCATATGCCAGCGACACAACGCGGAGGATTCTCTTGCGGTAAAGGCGCATCTTAGCCGGTATATTTCTATAATAACCTCAGTATGTAACGGTCGTTAATGCTGCTACAGGACAATACTGCAACATGAGAGAGGTAATTGGAGAAACGAATACGTCTCGCGGCGAGTGGTGATCAGCTCGATGAAGCAATGTAGATCTAGCGTTGCGATATTGCTGATAAAGTCGATCGTTTTCAATGCCGAGTGTATAAGAGGGACAGAAAGAAGAGAGTAGCGCTGTTAATATAAACTGAATATTTCTATATACCGGGATGAGCGAATTTCTGACATTTGTAACTGTAATTGCATAAGTGAAAGAATTATAGTCAGGAGAATCATTTTTCTAGTAATGTTATTATGTTATGTTATTATGTATCTAATAAATGTTAATAAATATTATTACAGTACCGGTATCTTATAACTTAACAAGTACTATTTAATATTGCTACTATTATTATTGTTGGTTAAAATTTAAAAAAATATATGGCTCTTGTAAGCTAGATAACAATATATTTTGTTTAGAAAAAAATATAGTTGAAACCGAAAATGACTAATTTTAATAGGACTTTTCTCAATGTATACTGAAAGAAAGAAATTATTAATGATTAAAATTACTAAAATTGTAGTTATTATGTAGTTGTTATTTTTAGCTTTGTATCTTCTTATTATTCTAACAAATAAGTAGCAAGATACATATAAGACTATTATTATTAACCTTATAGCGATATTTTATAAAAATGTCCTTCTGATTGAATTTTTTTGTTATGCGATTAAGAGTTATTTTTTCTCAGTGTACCTGAGTATTACTCAGAACTCAGGGGTACAACTCAAAATAAAAAATTTTTTTAATAGCATTATATATGTTTTTTCTTCTTTACGTATATTTTTCTCATAAATTGCATGTAAAAATATTAAGATAAAAACTATATAAAATAAATACTTTATCCAGTATTTTATATTTTATTTTGATATACTCTAATATAAAAATCAAATATTTCTTAAAATATTTACTTTTTGTTAAACTTACCTTGCTACATTTATGTATGGAATAACTTGACGAATAATTAAAAAGAAATGATAATAAGAATAAATAACTAGATATCCGAATAATTTGAGAAGTACTCGGATATCTGGACAATACCTGAGAGACTCACGTACTCGACACCTACATGGAAATGACATCAGTAAAAGAGAATACGAATTCGATGCCAAAAAGCGACGAAAGTCGTACGAACGCAAATACGAGAGACGACTACAATTGCGGATCTTCCTCAAATATTAGATTGCAAATATTAGCGTAAAAAATTTGTCACTTTTGTTAAAATTCTAATTTGTAGAAGGTTATCGATTTGAGTATTAAAGTGGATATATACGAAGATCTCAATATAGATATTTGAAAAAACATCAACCCGATATCATTTTATTTCTAATTTTACTTGACAAATATGATGAATCACTCGCACCAATTCGATACATGAAAATTATACAGTAAGATGATAAGGAGGGTAATTATACCCTCTAAGAGGGTGCGTTATTGTCTCTCCGATATCCGTACAAATGAAGATGTAAAACTGTAATCTTGGCGGACTGTAATCTTAGTAAACAGCTTTGTAACCTACAACTTAGTGGTAACCTGCAAAGAGCGTAGACATTCGCGGGCAAATTGGGAGCCTCTAGGAGTGGTATAACGCCCTCGCAGTCGACGGCATCCGTACACGCATTTACGTACGCACCATACGTACTGTGTTTACTCGCTTCCCCGGTGAAAAGTCGAAGTTCGCTTGTACATACGCAGGGGACACCACGCATTGGACATCGAGCACGTGCGCGCGCATCTATCCGTTTATTCGACGTGTCTATGTGTCACGACACCTATACCAATTTATTTCATCGCAACGCCAGTTGCAATCTTCTCGTCATTCGTTTATCGGATAGCGAGCTCTCGCCGAGGACGAGATATATCGCGCCGTCACTGCTGTATCTCTCCACGATAAAAATGAATTTTACACCGCAGCGTAGGGAACGAGCGGAGGGATGGAGAGGGAGGAATAGAGAGAGAGAGAGAGAGCGCAAGGTCACGATGATTGGGGAGAAGTGCGCGGACGAGAAATTAAAGTCGGAAGATAAGGAAGACGATGATGACGACGGCGATAGAGGATCGAGACGCGAGAGAGCGATCTCGATAGCGTTTTCTTTCACGCCGAAGAAATATATAGGATATATTTACTGATAGGATAGAACCGCATCGCCTTTTCGTGAAAACGTAAAAATTCGAACTCTCCTCGGTATCAGCGTGTTTCTGTTGCGGTTCGATTGTATTATTGGCTCGGTCGATATCAGTATCATACTGCTTGAACCTGTCTGCGATACGTGAATTGGCTGAGAAGAAAAAACACGTCTATAGGTTTTCCTTCCGTCCCATGCCTTCCCTTTCCTCCCTCGCCCGCCACCCAACAACAATATCAGCTTGCGTTCGCCTTCTTCGCGTTTCGTTCTTGCTGCAACATTGCGCGTTAGATTTTTGCGAGACACGTTGTTACATGCAGTACTTCCGAATCTTTGTATCCATGACGCAGCGCTACAAAGGGAATGCACACAGAGTACGGGTGAATCATGATATATTGGCGGTCCGAGCCACGAATACAGCCAAGTTGGCCCTATATAATGTATACAGTCACTCCACAGCAGGAAAGTTGCAACGTTTCTTCTCTGCGTGTTTTGGAACAGACGGAAATCGCAAGAAAGAATTTTCGCGCGATTTTCATCAATATTAATGTCTAGCCATATATTAGATCTAAGTATTTTGCTATTTTACCAGATTTAGATCTAAAGTTATTTTTAATCTTTCAAATATTTTTAATCTCATCGACGTAAATTACACGTAGAGCTATTATGATGACGATTAGCTTCACATAGATATTGTCGATTTCTCCAATAATCAACGGTTAGGAAGACGTACAAATGTTTGAGACGTACGATATGCGTAATATTAAACATTCTTTTGTATTTTATGATCTTATCTATTTAAGCTGAAGAGAGTTTGCAATGGAACGTTTTTTCTACATTTTTGCGTTTCTAAATTTTGAAAATAATTTTAACGAATTGTACATATAGGCCAGGTATACATGATGTTTCAGAGCCACGAAGACAAACTTCGTGAGAGCGTAGAATGGATTGAGATAAACAAAATAGTCTTCTACCATTTTGCAAACAACATGTAAAATTTCGAGTTGTTAATTATTGAACAGTCATATATAGAGGTTTCTTTAAGTAATAACTCAAAACTGTATGTTATTTGCAAAATGATAAAGGACTTTTTTGTTCAGAGCGGCCTCATCTACAAGTACATGACAACTGTTTGTACCCAGTGACAGACATCAGTACATCGAACCTCGAACCTTGAACCTGTCGTTAGGTACAAACAGTTGTCATGTACTTGTAGATGAGGCCGCTCTGAACAGAAAAGTCCTTTATCATTTTGCAAATAACACACAGTTTTGAGTTATTACTTAAAGAAACCTTTATATATGACTGTTCAATAATTAACAACTCGAAATTTTACATGTTGTTTGCAAAATGGTAGAAGACTTTTTTGTTCACCTCAATCCATTCCACACTCCCGCGAAGTTTGTCCCCGTGCTGAGACACTCTGTATACAAGGTGTCCCAAACCTTTTTAAGTTCTCATGATGTGCAGGTCGAACGGGTGAAATTGAACAGAAAAGTTATGTAACCATTTTTCTTCATACAAAGTCTAGCCTGCCGCTTCTCATGCGCTCATTAACTCAGATAAATTAATTCATTCCTCATTAATTATTGCGAATTTTGCAAAGTGATACATGATTTTTCGACTCAGTTTCATCCATTCTATCTATACACTACGGGAACTGAGAAAAGTTTCGGACACCCTGTATGTATAGAGGATGTCCCTGCATATAAAGAACACCTAAATATTTTGGGGGCTTAAATATGAGGACTTTAAAAACAATAGAAAAAAATTACTAAAAAATTTTCCTTCCACGGTATTCCTCCTTCGAAGCCGTTCAAAAATTGCTGTTCAAATTATCCTAAACCAGACCTCGGCAAGAGATATGTGACTTTCGACCAGTTTTGTAGTGCGTGCCCTCTTTCCCTTCTTTACCGCTCGCGACATAACATCCAAGCGCGTAACTGAGGCTCTGCATCAGGAGCGGCCAAATCATGAATAGATTGAGGTAAGACCCTTCTGTCACATCAATAATGTATATGAAGTAATACAATTACACGAAAAAGTTATATAGTACAATCCTATGTTATGTACATCTCCTCGATTCCATTGCGTGAAAATTTGACGCAAGATGCTTATCTATGATGTGAAAGAAGATCTAATCTGATTATTTTCATGGTTTCGCTGCTCTTGACACAGAGCATTGCTCAGTGTTCGGTTGCTATGTTGCGGGTAGTAAGAAGAGGAAAGCGTACATTTCGAAATCTGGCCGAAAGTTATATTTCTTATATCATTAAAAACAAAGGAGATATTTGGGTGTTTACCTTATGCTGGGGCACCCTGTATACATCAATGTTCTATTTTTATTATATTTTTTTTAAGCCATATTTATATTTCTTTAGAAAAATCTCTTACCCGTTATGTGTTAAAAGAAAAAAATGAATTTTAATTTCCTCGTCGAAACTAGTAGCGGCATCTAAAAGATAATATTTAAGCATATACTCGTATATCTCCTCCACTACCTGTCAAAATTTGGTCAAAATCGGACAAGTAATTTCTGAAATATGCAAGCTGAAGTGGCAGCACTATTTGGCATATCGTCACGGAAATATGATAGAACAGCATCAAGTTTTGTTTTAAATTTGATAAAACGTTTACGGAAACACTTGAATTGTATGACGCGCGACAATTGTCTGTCACGTATCTAAGTTTTCATATGATATGGATGTTTCAAGCCCCATTTACATAAGACGCAAGACGCAGAACGCAGCTCCTTGCATTCGCCGATCGTCATCTTGTGCCTGCGTTTGCGACTTGCGTCTTACGTTCTACGACCTATGTAGCCCGGGCTTTATGCAGATAGGGCTTTAAGAGATATCATACACCTTAGAGCCAAAAATAGCCTTATATTCATGAATATTTTTCCCCGAAAGTACTAGGATTATTGAAAAGTGATTTATATCAATATGTTATATGAGATTTTATTAATATAATATTAAATCTATATAAAAACAAAACCTGAAAAAAGAAACGCCTACGATAAAAACTATTTTTAAAGTGAAAACTATTTTTATGTTGAATAAGTAGAAAAAAAAACACTAATCCAATCCATCCAATTGTTTTTGAAATATTTTCAATACCGATTTTCGATACCGAACACGGTTTCAAGAAAAACATGTTTAGAAAGTTTTAAGTACTTTTAAATAATATATACATGATTTCTTTTGATTTACATAGAATCATCTATTCCAAAACTATATAGTAAATCTTGTGCAGACGTGTTAATCGAGCCTCATAAGATCTCATGAGCGACCAGGCATTATTGACGCTTGGTACACTGAAATTCGTTGGAACGGAAAGTGTTGAAACATTTTGCCGTCGACTATATACATCGAATCTTACCAGATTCTTCGCTTTTCATGCTTTTATGTTCCACCGTGGGAAGCACCGATGTGTGCGCGAGACGTTTTCACGATGTACCGCGCGTCGTGCAACCGTTTCCCAAAGATTGGTGCGGTTTATCGACTTCAGCCGGGTCGGCGGTGCGACGCGATTTTAAGAATTTCCAACAAAATGGCGTAAAACTCTTCCGCCGTTCCGGAACCGAAGCTCGCTTGCGTGAATTTTCGATCGTTTCGCGAACGGACGGAAGCGCGACCATCGTTCGAAAGGGAGGGAAAAAAAAGGCGAACGGGCAATAGAGCAAAACTCGCCGTGCGTTACATCCAGACTTGTCGCTGCGCTTTTGAGAAATAGTTTCAGTTTCGCATCTCAGTTATCGCGGTGCGACGGGGAGAATCTGCGAAGTTTACGAGATATGCGGAAGCGCGCGCTCCCCATTGACAGTACAAATTGCCAATTTTTATGCTAATGCCTAATCGCGTCCGGTAATAGACGAGAAAGTATGGATCTCACGTACGTACGTAGTAATAGCAACGGCAAAATGGAATCTGATATCCGCAATCGTATATTATGTGGCGCGCGACTCGCCCGTACGCCGGGTTATTCGCGAAAAATCCTTCCAAGCGACGTTTGTTTACTTTGGGAAATCTTGCAAATCCGAACGTACACCACATACGCCCGTTGCGCCGCTCGAAATGAGAATTCGTCGACTCGGTGTGTGTACTGTCGCGATCGTCGTTGGTACGCACTCTCTCTCTCCTTCCCTCTCATAGTACACACGCGCGCGCGCACATTCTCTTTCTGTCTCTATTGTTCTTCCCTTCCGTACAAACAGACACATGTCGCTATTGCGGCATTTTACAGTTAGGGACGGAGAGAAGGGCCGGCTTTATTAATCGCACCGATTATACGCGTGAATCGGCATTCACATGGCTAACTCCGAAATACGGTGTAATCGCGCGAGCAAACGGCGCCCCTGTTCGTATACAGTCGAGATTCTTCCCCGAGGAAATTACCGGCGGCCCGCAAATGGACCTTCGCGCTATATATGTGTGTACATATATATTATATATATGTATGTATGTACAAAGTAAGAGAGAGAGAGAGAGAGAGTTCTATGTTCCTTGCGTCTGGTCAGAACACGTCTACATACACATGACACACATGCGCGTGCGCGGAAGCGTATTCTCCGATGCGGTGCGTTTCACGCCGCCAGCGACGGTGGAATCGAGCTAATCCCGCGGGGCGAAAAATCAAGAGCGTTTCGTCTCGACGAAACACTTACTTTTGTGAATTACTACGGAATACGAAGGAGAATATTCGTCGCGCTATTGATATCGAGAGGAACATCGGCGGCGGTGACGGGGCTTTTTGCATAAGGTGTCCGATGACTCTCTTCCGTCTCCCTCCTATCGACTGCACTGGATGATTAACTTTCTACGCGCACGGGAATCTCGAATTTCGAAAAATGAGAAGAATTTTACGTCGGCCGCTCTCTCCGTATGCGCGTGCTAAATTATCATCCGTCTATTATATTCGGCAATTTCCCTGGTGTGCAGTTCGTCCTGCCAAGCCGAAATTTCGCTATCTCTGGCTTTTTTTCCGTGCTCCGGGCGTTTTCATTGCATTGCAATACCGGCCCATTTTAATGATTTCTCTCTCCCTCTGTACATCCCATCTGTATCTTTCTGTCTCTCTGCTTTCCTCTTGTAACATAAATATGGTTCTGTCGGTGCGTTTAGTATTATTCCCAAGGTAATTATTTACAAAGATTTGCGAAAGTTCCACGGATCAGTTCGCGTGTAATTTGCGGCTAGCCAGTGGAATTCGGGCTACATTGGAAAAATAATTTTTTGGTATTTGTAATCGCACGAGTGAAAGATTTATAGTCAGGAGAACCATTTTTCTAGTAAATATTATCATAGTGTCGGTAATACATGCATATTGCTGCTACTATTTTTGGATTAAAACCAGAAAAGGATATAGCTGAGCCTGAAAATGACAATAATTTTAGTGGAATTTTTTTTAATGAGACGAATTATATAATTATTATTCAGTGCTTCCGCACTTGTTACGTCAACAACACCGAATTAGTAACCAAACATTGAGAGAAATTATAGTTTTTTTTCGGTGCCAACCATAACTTTTTTATAGTTTTAACTACAAAAATAGTAGTAACAACATGCATATAAGGTTATTATCACTAACACTATAATACGAATGATTGAATAGAAATTGTATAGAATATTGATTTTCCTGATTATAAGTCAATTGCTATGACGATTATAGTTATAAACATCAAATACTTATTTCTCAGCGAAGCAATATGAAATGAAAGCAAGATATCGAATTAATCGATCATGGTTGTTCAATTTCCTTACTGCTTACATCTTAAAATAAGATTGCGAACAGAGGAATAGTTGAGGCCGAAAACTATAATTTTAATGGGATTTTTCTTAGTGTACATCTCTGTTCGGTACTCGCTACATGATTTTGAGCTACTTTGTAAGTCTGCACAAATACACTTTTCATGATAAATTTCATGATAAATATATGACCAAAAGTCTGTCGTGATTTTGATACTAATATGCATTTGTTACGTTGTGGGGTCCTTAACCATCTACGTTTCGAATTACACGGGGAACGGTTCCTACTTCAAATGTAACGTGAGTTAATGTAACACAAGAAAGACAAAGGGGGAGAGGAAACATTTTTCGAACGTATTCGAAATAATGCTTTATTAAATGTCTAAATAAATATAATCGCGAATCGAGTTGGATGGCACAGATGTTCGTGCATAATATATTTATCTTTCATAACCTCGTGGTTTTTTACTTCTGCCACGATATTTATATCGGTATGAAAGATAAGAATGTTACACTCGAACACCTGTGCCGTCTTGTTAGTCTACGTGATTACATTCATTTTTATTCGTCGAAAAACGAATTCAAACATTTATTTATCTGTTTGCTCTTCTTTTTTTATTACGCGTATGTCTATGGTTATTGTTCTGGTGGGTGAAATGTTATATCTGATAAAACATCATAATAAATTAATATAACATAATAAGACATTTCATGTGGAATATAAAAATATACTATTAAATGCTATATTTCTGAATAATTTGTAGCTAGAATATTACCGAGATATGTTATTTTGAAAAGTACTCTCAGAAATAAAAATGCGACGACGCTTGTTTTATCGATAAGTTTTGTAACACTTTTATGGTATCTAATATATAACAGACTATATGTTTTTTATTGATTCTTAGAAGATACATTTTCCTTTTATCTTATATCGGACGCAGTTCGAAAGTCATTTAAAGAAATGTTGCTATTTTGCATTTTGTCTTAGAGTGTACTGGAACTTTTGTATCTAACTTGATCTAACTTAATTTAACTTGACTAAATGTAACCCAATCAAAGCCGAATTAACCCGTAGGTTGGGCGAGAAACAACTCGGCATAATCGAGTGTAAAATTGTATTGCTTTAAAGCGTTTCAGGTAAAAGCGACCGCTAGCTGGCTCAAAGTGCGGGCGATACTCTACCTTCTGTAACATATACCCACACGCACCCACATATATATATACACACCGAAATTACTCGCATACTTTTCGCAAATAATTACCAATTGAGATAATAATTGTTTCTTCGTGTAAATATGTCACGAATATTCCGTATCAATGCTTAAAGATTTAAAGAACATTTTGTCCCGTTTCACTCATTTATTAATCCGTATTAGAATCTTATACATTCAGCCAGTACTAGAAACTGGCGAGGTACCAATAAATAAAAATAGTACTGATAAACGGATTTCACGTTACCATACCAATGACAAATATGAGAGCAGGAGATACCGATAATATGAAACTTGGATAATTCAGTGGTGATAATTCAAGAATGGCAAGTGAGAGATCCGAGTTCGATTTTAATTTAGTCTCCCTCATTCCTACATTTATCACCTCATAATGATGTTTCAAGGGAACGATAAAGCATTCCCCACCATATTATAATCTTTTTTCCAAATATCGTTACGATTATAGTATTGATAATTGTTACATACAGTAATGATAATCATTATTGTGAATCGGTATTTCTGCGAAAATGGGGGTCAATATTTTCTAATGCTTTTGCAGTATTGGGAATTGGTGTACAATACGGATTTATCCCCTTTTTTTTAAATATCTCCATTGCATATATATCCATTGGATATATGATTTTATATATGAAATTGTTATAAAAAAAAATAAATTATTTATCAAGTTATAGCAATGTAAAGATCCATGTGCGGGATCTATTATTCAAACACCCCGGAAAAAGCGAATTTACCCGAACCGGATAGTGACGTCGATAATGTTGTTTCCGAGCCTTCTAGAGGCATCGTAAAGCACATATCGAATTATTTTTCTTCATATTTTGACGTTAATCAATAATGAGCTCGATTAAGAGTTACCGGTGGTGTCTTGTGCCAATGTGTACATATTGCGTACATAACTTCTTCATACCTAAATGTTCACATAGGATGATATGCGCACGTTTAGATGAAATGCCAGCAACTTCTGCTATTTCGTTCAGAGTTAATCAGCAATCGTCCATCACGATTTAATGAACTAAATCAATCTTTTCGTTGCTATTTTTGAATATCCATTCTTCATCGAAAATGTTGGTATGACCACGTTTAAACTCAACAGCCTGCGTTTTTACTGTATAAAACGAAGGAAACGTTTCGCCATACACCGCGTCTAACTCCGGCTTTGATTTCGGTTGGCGATTTTTCTTTCAAATAAAGGAATTTTATCACAGCATGACACTCGATTTTGTCCATTGTTGACAAACTGTAACAACTGTTCAATTTGGAAGACTACACAAAAAAAAATTTTTCATTGCCAGGGATCTGACTATATATACTATATGTTTTTTGGGTCGCTGAAACCGAATCCATAGTCGAAATTTCTCTGTCAGATTCGGTTCNTTTCGTTGCTATTTTTGAATATCCATTCTTCATCGAAAATGTTGGTATGACCACGTTTAAACTCAACAGCCTGCGTTTTTACTGTATAAAACGAAGGAAACGTTTCGCCATACACCGCGTCTAACTCCGGCTTTGATTTCGGTTGGCGATTTTTCTTTCAAATAAAGGAATTTTATCACAGCATGACACTCGATTTTGTCCATTGTTGACAAACTGTAACAACTGTTCAATTTGGAAGACTACACAAAAAAAAATTTTTCATTGCCAGGGATCTGACTATATATACTATATGTTTTTTGGGTCGCTGAAACCGAATCCATAGTCGAAATTTCTCTGTCAGATCCGGTTCTTTTCCTAACCTCAAAAAACAGGCCAAAAACCATGAAATTCAAGCTAAAAATCTAATAATTCGATAAAAACTCAAACAAAATCCCGCAATCATATATTTCACCAAATCCATAACTATGTAATCTCAAAACTCCATAACCTCAAGCCTCGTAACTTTAAAAACCTCATAACCGAGGCGAGGGGACCTCACGCAAATAAAGCACCCCGAAGGGAACAGAAGCCTGCTACGTCCACGTCGTTGTTCCTGGGTTCGGCAAAATGTAGGTTTTGTGGCGAAAGAACGTGGTTTATTATTTGGTTATGAGGTTTCAATGTATAAGAGGTTAAAGGGCTCACCTGTTTCGAACATATTAATTTACAGTGCTTAAATGCGTAAATGTCATTTTTTATTGGGTTACGGGGTTTCAGAATCATAAAAGTTATGGGGTTTTTGAGGTTATGAGGTTTTAGGATTACGTGGTTTTGAAGTTGAGTGGTAGTGAGATTAAAAGACAAATCTGTTTCAAACGTATTGATTTACCCTGCTTCAGTGCGTGTAAGTCTTTTTTTTACTTGGTTTAGGGGTTTTAAGATCATAAGGTTATGGGATTTTTGAGGTTATGAGGCTTGAGGTTATAGAGTTTTGAGATTATATGATTATGAAATTGATGAAATATATGATTATGGGATTTTGTTTGGGTTTTTATCGAATTATATGATTTTGAACCTGAATTTCGTGGTCTTTGACCTGTTTTTTGAGGTTAGGAAAAGAACCGGATCTGACAGAGAAATTTCGACTATGGGTTCGGTTTCAGCGACCCAAAAAACATATAGTATACATAGTCAGATCCCTGGCAATGAAAACAATTTTTTTTTTGTGGAGCTGTGCTATCATGAAAAAACTAGATGTCAGAATGACCTAAAAATTTAGGTGTAGACGTTTTTCAGTGCCATCTGCCGGATTACAATAAAATTGTGAAACAAATTTTGCTCTTTTTGGTCAGGTCAGAAATTTTTCAATTAACCTTCGTATTAGTAGAGAAATGTTGGTTGTTTGCTTTCAATACGTGCGAATAAATTTTAATTTTACATTTTCTACAGGGCTTTAGAACTCAAAAACAAAATAGTATGTTGGTTGGGTTTCTTTTAGTTACTTTCCACTTGGGCGACCTCGAATCATTCAACGACGACCGCCGATAAGATTCGATACCACTTGACGCTTCGCGTGAAACGCATGATATCCTTCTCGGTCGTTCTCGGCAGCGACGACGCAGCTCGTCGGGTTCATCCAGTCGGAACATCCGCGAACATCGGCGTTCTCCCGAATCTCCATAAAGTCTGTGACGTGAAGTGCAAGCGTTTGCTTACATAGGCGCGGGATAGAGGGAAGGTCCGCTGTGCGCGGCTCAAGGTGTGCACGTAGCGGGTAAGAGAACGAGAATTTAGTCTCGCGCGTAGAGACGAGACGAGCTCTCCGTCGTACTTTGCGCGCGTTCTAACCGCCCGTAGTCAAGCTTTGCAATCTGAGCCGCGCAGTCCTTACGGCTCATGTTGCAACGCGTTCGGCGGTAACCTGCTACACGTTTCGCGCCTCCGTCTGGCGAGAGAGAGTCCTAACGACGGACGAGCCATAAAACGCTCACAGATTTGCGCTCGCGCGCCGAAGATTACTCGAAAGACGAGAAAAATTGCTCGCAGGTATCCGCCCGTTGTGCCGGTGATATTTGGATGTCGGAATTTTCATGATATTCGTCGTGATGACGACACTGGAAGGACACTCAAAATTCGTCGACGACGCGCTGATTGACGAACGCTCGTTCACGCGCGAGTCCACTTCGCCCGCGATAAATAGATCTACCGCCGCAGTACATGTGTTATATAATTACAACTCCGGCAGATCGCGAGCTTTTGAGATAACGTGCAATTGCGTGACTATTCACCGGAATCAATGTGTTATCGTGCGATACTCGGCGGTATCCGTTATGTCGATTATTTTAGCACCGTCGTAACTCGATATTTGTGTAGTATTTTTTGCGGTATATAGAGTCTTGCGAGTAATTAGAAGTCGACAGTGTCCGATCGAAATACCTCGATGATGTATGCAAAAATCTGTGGAAAATCTGTGGAAGCTGTAGGAACGAATGAAACTGTTATGGGTGTATCTTTTCACCAAGATTACAACTGTTTCTCCATTGTAAAGAAAAAGTTTCAGAAATATCTTAACCGGAATCGTTTCTTTGATTCGCTTTATTTGGCTGCGATTTATTTGCAGGGTCGAATAAAGCGTCGAGAGTTTCTTCGATTCAACATAGAAGCACCCGGCACCTTTAATAATTGGAACTTTTCCCAGCTTTGTGAGAACAATTTTCGACGAAACGAATGTGTCCATTTGAAGTTTCCGGCGCGGAACCATTAAAATTAAAACAGAAAAAACACGTGGAAAACAAAAAAAGCTTTAATCGCGTGTACTGCCGACAAACATTTGAAAAATAGGAACGGCCGACTGGCCGACTACCTTAAAACCACTGCATCCTCGTATTCATAGAACAATATGTAAAAACTACGACAATATAATAATCCTAAGAACACATCAATTGAAATTTTGATTCTACATTGCAAATTTCGTCAAACTTGTAG
Organism: Dinoponera quadriceps; assembly: GCF_001313825.1. Classification (NCBI taxonomy): domain Eukaryota; kingdom Metazoa; phylum Arthropoda; class Insecta; order Hymenoptera; family Formicidae; genus Dinoponera; species Dinoponera quadriceps. The sequence continues at coordinate 401,798 of NW_014557477.1, read as the reverse complement.
GACTAATAAGGAATCAAAATCTTGAGATTTAAGATTAACATCCCGAGCAGAAATGCGTTTAGCAGATTAGATCAAGATTAGTAGCTAGATAGTAATGACTAGATAAATTTCTTAGCCAGTTACTAGCTCGTTAGACTAGCTAAATACTCCTAATCAATCTTTAATCGTCTAGTCATCAGATAGAAAATATGGTAGTAGATGGGGCCGTCTTTTCTAAAATATATAGTCTAGCTACTATTTTGCCGCTAGCAGGATTATATTAGTCAGCGCATCGAAATTATGGTTATGTTACAATAATTTTGTTTAGTCACTATCTCGTAGCAATGTGCTGTAAATCCTACCTAGAAATTGAATGCCAGGACTAATAGCTATACCAATTACATAGACAGTGACTAGACGAAAAAGATTACATAATAAAGACATGGAAAACCATCAATATATCTTGAATAGAAATTGAATATGGGATTGTCTAGTAAGTATACTTATTGCATAGACAGTGGGTGAATGAAAAAAATTATACAATAACGTGATAGAAAACTATCAATCTTAATCAGTCTTTAAATATTCTTAATCATATAATTGCTATGTAGTCATTAGATTAAAAATAGATATGATGCTGTCTTTTCTAAAATATATAGTCCATCTACTATCTCGCCACTTGCAGGATTATATTAGTCCGCACATTGAAATTATGGTTATGTTATAATATCAAACTCTAGTAACTATTTAGTAGCAACATATTATAAATCCTAAATCTCGAAATTAGATGTCAGAACTGTCTAACCATTAGATGTTAGGTGCTTGAATTAATTCTCGCTGTTTTTACTACAAAAACTCATGTTTATTTCTAAAGAACGGTACATTATATCTTATTCAAAGTATTATCTTTCGGAAGCTACAACCTTTCCCCACTTTTCGGGTAACACATGGATTCCGCGGTAAAAAAATTCAGGTTCTTTCGAGGCGATCCAGTCATCGAGCCATTTTTGGATATTTTGGAAAGAACTGAAGTGCCAGAACTCAGAAAGGCCATGTTGCATCGACCGAAACAAATGATAATCCGAAAGACCAACGTCTGAATAGGGCAGGTGGGGTTCAGACATCCAAGTGTCTCCAAGATTTCCTTCACTGTTCTGACGGTTCTGATTGCCATAACCAGATCAGGCGTAGCTATATTGGTATAATTGACACACCAAAATAATAAATCATATCAACTATACACATACCTATCACATAAAGATGAGTAGGGTCTATATTGCTTACAACTAAAGATTTCTAGTTATGTGAACTATATTTTTTTCCATGTACATGAATGTTTACTTACGGCCATATTCTCCATGTTAAGGTTTAAGGAAAGATTGGTTTTTTACAATAGAATGAATCTAATATGCAATTTATCTTAATATTCAACTTGCACCTAATATTTTAACAAGCAAGATCTCAATTATGTAATCTATTTAATTATAGAAATAATGTAAGATAAGCAAATATTAAGTAGTGAATATAGCTAAATAATAAATGATATTATGGATATAAATTTTTCTTATTCGTAATCCTCTCATTATTATTTGTCTTAATGTTGAAAATTTTAACATGATTTTTTGATCGTTAGTAGAATAAAGATGGAACTTGCAGCCTAAAGAGTATTATTAAATACACAAATCAACACTTATAAGACTGTTATTATATTCTAAGGTAAATATAAATTACTTACAATTTTTTATCGAAAGTGTAATTAATTGATTCGTTTTTATAAATCATTACTTGGCTATTTGGATCAACGTTTCTTGTTGTATGAAATAAGTATACATGTACAAAAATTGTGACAAATAATCATATTTATAAAATTAAACTCGTGCTGCGCTGAAACTTTGATCCTTTTTCTTTCAATGCTTGGTTATATAATTGTTTCGCCTTAAAGGTTAATAATACGACCTAGTTAAGCTTTAAGCAGACTTATTTATTATGCAGGGGGTCTTAAACTTTAACGATAGCTTGACGAGAATAGAGAGATAACCGAGACGAAATTTAGACCGGCATTTATAATTCGTAATTAATTCGGCAATTCTGCTTTCAATGAAAGATCATAAGTGATTTACAACTATATATACTGACTTTTGAATATAATATCATCTTGCACATCATCTTGAAAAACTGATTTTTTGCGCTTGATAATGTTCTTTAGGTCGCATGTTGCATCTTAAATCTATATTGCAAATTTACTATACATATTTTCTTTTGGTGTGTGTGTGTGTGTGTGTGTGTGTGTGTGTGTGTGTGTGTGTGTGTGTGTGTGTGTGTGTGTGCATAAAATGTGTTTGTATATAAAAGTCCTTTTTCATCACTTCTTTTGAACTTCCAAATTTTACAGAAATTTTACAGAAATTTTTAATGCAAAAGAAAAAAGGAATTATAAATAAGAAAGTACATTTTATTTATCCATTAATCTCATTATTAATTCATAGCCATTATTTAATATTTGCTTATTTCTCATGTACCCATATATTGCACATGTTTTATTTGGAATCAAGGGGATATTAAAGCAGATGACGAATTTGATAAATGTCGATAATGTAGTGGCAATCCTCAAAATGTTATGTTATATAAATATTTATGAGATTACACTTTTTTTCTATTTTTTGTATAGTCAGTCACAAAAAAGCAACATTTTTTAATGAATTTCGGAACGCATCCTGTATCCAATAGGAGAATTTGTTTTTTAGTAATTTTCGGGATACATTTTCCTATTGGATAACGAGATGCGTTGCATCGAAACACATCGGAAAGAAGCGTTGCATTTTGTGACTGGTCATATATACAGATTTTACGTAAATGTAAGTACGACATATAAATACGATGAATGTGCGCTATTCTGTTTTACTATATATAAGGGAAAATCTAACCAAGATGTATAAAAATTTTTCTGCAAACCTTTTTATCCTTTTAGGCCTCTAAGTTTAATTAAAAAAGTATAAAAATGTTCTTTGAAATCATCCTGATTGGAGCATTGACACATTTAGCATATACAAGCTGCAAGATTTTTGTATCAAATAGTTATGCTAACTGACAGCTAAAGATATCATAAAAGATATTTTGAAGTTTTTTATCGTTTTCATCACATATTGAGCAATGCTCCCATTCATTTTCACACGTATTTTCTTTGTGTAAAAGTGTTTGTAATTTTGTGCAAGCAATACGACGTATACTTTGTAAAAAAAAAAACCGGTAAAGTTTTCACCGGTAAAAGTTCGGCGTCACCTTAGGAAAGTTACATTTTAATTCACATATTCACTTGTGTTGAAATTGAGAATAAATATTGAAATGTGTGATCGGATATTAAATTATTCCTGAACAATTATTTCTTTAAGCCTCAAAATACAGAACACGGCAGTGAATAACGATCTATAGCATTAGAGTAAGCTAATAGTTTGCATATCTCACGATTATAAATATATATCGTAAGATTCCCAATGGATCTCTCAAGTTCGACGGTACTTGCAGGCTTAACACAGAACCCAAATTTCAGCTCGGCGAACATATTCGCTCCTTCCTCTAACGATAGACTACGCAAGATAAATGCCGAGATTTAACGTTGCGAACGGTGGAAACACGCGTAAAATGCGAAATTATCATTAATAACCGGCGCGTATATATATATATATATATATATATATGTCGAATATGCGCGCATAAAAATAAGAAGCGACAGCTCCTGCCGCGGGTTAAGCTCGATTCGTAGACTCATCTAGGCGGCTTTCCCGTCATGTTCATTCGCTCCGTAACGCGAACGCTGGTCCTTGCCGTAGTCGTCATCGTCGTCGTCGCCGTTGTCGCGATCACACGTATACGTAATAGGAGTAATTCGCATGGACGATGGCGAGATTTGAATATTCTCCGTGATTTGGACCATTTCACCTGACCGTTTCCACGAGGGGTCATTCGGGGTACGGAGACCGCACGCGTTCTCCGCAGTTCTCGCGCGTTTCTGAATATTCATTCACGACAGTCGGCAGTCGGTGAACCACTTTAAATCGCCCGTCGCAACCGCTCTCTCTCTCTCTCTTACGACGCGCATTTCTGACTTCCTTCGATACCAGCTGCAACCACGCTACGTCTCGCCTGTCTACCTGCTCGTCTACCTACGCCCGGCTCTCTTGCAGCGTCATTCCGATGCGACGACGACGATCAGACGACTTTGTAAGCTCGCCCAATTTCGAAACGTATTTCGAAACCATTCCGATCTATTGTTCGCGAATGGAAATACGAATGCCGAGCGTCAATAATGCCTAGCCATTTATTAGATCCACAGCCACTCTTAACCCTACTGACACAAGTTCTAACATTAACGTAGATTTTTTTATTTTTCATTGTGCTAAATCTGTTTTCGCCGTCTTCTCGACCATTCTTGTCGCCCTACATCATATTCTGATTAGAATATATCTATTTATACTAGGATTCGGTAGTGTTGAGAGATTATAGGTATTTCGTGCACACTTTCGACACGCAGCTGTCTCACTCTAAGGTTAACATAACCTAACATAACCTTGTTACTTAACCCTTTGCACTCGAAGTTTTTTTTCATTCATATTACCAGCAACTCGAAGCAATTTCAGTGGAAAGATTATATTCACATATAAGTAAATGATATGCGCATTAAAAGAAAAGTCATTGTTGTATGTTATTGTTTTTTTAATTTTGTTAATTTGTTAATAGTCGTTAATAGTTTGTTTTAAGTTTGAAGACAAATTTTAAATGGCTTCGCTCCGGAGCCCTCGAGTGCAAAGGGTTAACTAAGCGAGGAACGATCGAGAGCGAGCGCCGATCGATAGGGTGAGTTGACGCGACTGAGATGGGCGCATTGCAGGGGAGCGTTTGCGAGAGCCATTGATAATGGATAGAGCAAGTCCATGCGACACGAAGCGCAGGCGTGCAAAAAAAGAAAGGACGCTGTCATCTGGCCGAAAAGAGATCAGCGACATAAACGGACAATCTCTCAACACTGCATACGAGTATACATATACATACATTTTATATTATTTCATCAGATTTTCTGTGATTACACATGATTTCCAATGATAACACGGAAATTCAAAAACCTTTCTGCTGATTACATATGATTTCATTATGATTCCTAATGATTTCACATGATTTCATCTGACTTCATGATTACATCCGATTATATCTGACTGCAAAATGATTACATGGGGATTTCGTAAGAATTTTAGAATGATTTCAGGAACACTGTCCCACGATTATATGAAGTGGTTACCCCCTCGAGCTAAAGCTAATATCGATCGTGATTTCTCAAATGTAATTTTTATCGACGAATCTTCGTTTTGGGTTCCTGAAACACATGCGTGGTCGATTCGTGCAAATCCGTTAGTTCGGCGCACTGTAAAACATCTAATTAAAATGCACGTATGAGGTACTTCCGTAAACGTGGTTTTGGAGTTTTATACGTGTTTACGGGTGATCTCAATATACAGAAGAAGGAATGAAGGAAAGAATGTAGAAGGAATGATAAAAATTTATCAAAGGAGTTTATTGAAGTCTGCTAAAAGATAGTTTAGCCTCGATATCAGCCTCGATATCATATCTGGGTACTCCAAGAAGACAATGACCCCCAAACATCGAAGCCGTACGTGCACAGAGTAGAAGCGTGAAAATGGCATCACTATGATGGATTGGCCCTCACAGTCTTCTGATGCTAACCCATCCGAAAATGTGTGGATTGCTGTGAAGATCAAGATGAGGGGGAAGCGTGTCTTCACCGTGAAAAAATTATTGTATCAATTATATTCGATCTGGTAGTCATTTCCCGAAACTTTGACAGAAAACCTCGTAGAAAGCATGCCTCGACGTTGTCAAACCTTAATCGACAACTGAGGAGACTGGACGACATATTAAATAAACGCATCGATGCGTATATAATATACTTCAAGGTCATATTTATTTTTCAAAAATCTTTTCTTTTCCAGGAGAAACAGCTAACACGCTCTTGTGCCACTGATTATAGTATGCCAATTAATAGTCAACCATTCCACATTAAATGTATTTTGATTTTTAGCAATTTTAGGTTCTCCTTTCCTTAAAATAATTGAAATTTCCCTCAAATCAATTGAAATTTCCCTAAAATTAATTGAAATAAATTTGTATTATTGCAGAAAATGTTGCCTAGAAATTCTCGAAAATTGTCGAGTTGGGCGTCGAAGCTACCAATACGCTTACCTGGAATTTGACCATTTTCCGCGCAGCATTATTACATATAAATAATGAAGAACACATTTGGGACGCTTACGTTTCAGCCAGCGTGATTTAAAAATATAAATATTTATTGGCTCAGCAGATATTCGATGAAAATAAGAATTGGATCAATAAGAGATTACTGAAAATACTCTGCGCGAAAGTACTCGCATCGTGTTTTCTCTCGGTGTGTTTGACCTCAGCGAATATACATTGTCGATAGAAAAACCGAATGCTGAAAAGTGAGTCGCGCCTTTGCCTCGTTCGGGTCTCCGCTGCTGTTAAACGCGGAAAGTCGATCGAATTACTCGAGGCGATCCATTACGCGTCAACAGCTTTTGAAGTTGTTTATCGATGCATACTTTATCTCGTCGACGCGTATTACATCTCGATTATTAATTCCGTCTCGACCGTGTACACGCGTTTATCGCAGCGCGAACTATTTAGGGAAATATGGCATCGATTTTGAATTTCGGACTTGGCCACAGGAGATATATCGTATCCGTCCTGAATGTTAACGTGTTATCGGAGGAAGCAAAAGTAATCGTCTATGTGATATTACTGTATAAGTGGTGCGTATGCTTATTGGGTTTGTTTTATTACTCGGCCTCCGCGATCTATTGTCACTCCGCAATTAAATGTCTGCAGGATGTAATTCCGGGAACTCTGCGCTACCACAATTGGAATAATACAATATTGACAGTAATATATACTTCCGAGGTGTGATGTATGGCGAATATATTGGCTAACATGTTATTAAATATAACTGCTACTGCAGTTTTCATTGAGAGATGGGGGAAGGGGAGAAAGAGCTTCTCTCTTTATATACCGAAATTAATTAAAAATTACCTGCGTTGAATATTTTGAAGGGAAGCCGATGGATTCGTGCATAATTATTATAAAAAGAGATGCGCAAAAGGATGATTCAAATATAATTAACGATCGGGCTTTAAAAGCGTGGAAATAGAATTTCTAAGTCTCCCTTCAAGTAATTCCATTAATTACAGAAATTACAGGAGTTTTTTCTCTTATTTTCACGTCAATCTGCCGTAAGAATGTATTCATATCTTCTCATTTGTATTTTTAACGCATCGTGTGAATATTTTCCGAATAATAAAAAAATTTTAAATTATTATTATTAGTCCATTTTTCTCTTTTTACAGTTATGCATCATCGGCGTCTTATGGGTAGTACCTAGCCGGTGGTACGAAGTGACGGACGCATTGTTGAAAAGTGTATCTATGATATTAGCTGTGAATAAAATTTGAAATTAGGATCCTGAATTAACAGTAGGAACATTCACAGCGTGGATCACACTCGTAATTTCAAGAGTCAGCGCTTTAAATATCATTTTACGTTGAAATCGAATTGCGGATTCAACGCATTGCTCACGATGCCACAGTTTTTAAATTTAATCAGATATTTTATAATAACAGTTTCCTATATTAATAATTTGTCGAATGGGAGATATTTGAAAAGTTTCTGATTCCTAAAAACGAAACGTTTATTGTTCGTCTCGAAGTACGTGCACGTACATATGGAAACTGCTCGAATATGAATTGAGAGAAACTAAAAATGAACGTTGCTGCGTGAAATACAGCGTATATGTAAATTACGCGGTATGAATCGCACAATTCGCGGAAATGCTAACTTTCTCGATGATTAGATTATTGATTTTCAGATATATTCCGGCGCAGTCGCGCCGCGCTCCAGTTTGGGTTACTTTATATCGAGTGTCGCGGTGTTTCCGCGACAAGTTCAACGAACGATAAACTTTGCGTTACTCAAAATTGTCGCGAGCCCCAACTTTCGAAGCCCAGAAGGTATCCGAAGTGGAGAAATCAAACGTCTCTGGAGCGTAAACAATATCACGGTGAAACGAAGAACTTAACAATTCACGCGAAACCGAACTTGTTGAGTTTAGAGTGTATCCGCAAAACTCTAAGTAACGTGCCGCGCACAGCGAGAAGCAAGGCCAACTTTTCCACCGTCGTTGATAGAATACACTTTCTTCAAGTTAATCTCCCACCCTGTTCGCGTCGGGCGAAAAATCTGCAACATCTTGCCGCAACATTTAACGTCGCTGCGCGCTAATTAATTTTTCTATTTCCGGTTCCATTGCTTGTTACGTTTAGTGGAACATTACGATCATATAGGCGAGAATAAGGGAATTAACTTTGTAAAGTATACAGTTAGAGCTGTGTAAATTTGGATACACACTCCTATTATAATGCGGAATAAATCTCGGAAAACAAAATGTAACTGCAATGAGAACGTTATAGTTAAATTTTGGCAGGTCCATATGACGAATTTATAATAACGTTCCGTTCAAGATATAGCATATAATGTAAAATATTTCTTGTAATATATTCCTGTAGTCTTTTTTTTTAACGCAAATCGATCCCTCTGTTTAATATGCATATAAAAATACTAAGGCAAAATCATCTAAGTACGAATACTTTTCGAGTTATTTTACTTTTCATGACGATGGCGACAATTATAGCTTGACAATAGAAATTATTCCTCTTCATTGGACTCCGTATTGTGAACCGTGCAAAATTTATTTATTTGACAAGTAAAAACATTTATTGAAACACTTCAGAATCCAGTCGAAATTTTACAAAGTAAATGACAATCATCTACATGATGATGAGGATGTTTTCATTCTTTTATTATATTATTATTCTTTGATTCATCACCAATTTTCCGTTCCAATTTTTGAAGATATAATCAAATATACGTGATTTGCGTCCAAATTAATTGTTGAAAGAAATCTATTCTTGAATGTTAATAAAATTTGTTTTCCCAAAGATATCTGACAAACCAAATGTAATTGCACGGCACGTGTATTTATAAAATGTGCTATATGTAATAAATATTTGTTTGCCCTGCTTTTATGACTTGTATTATCCAATCCGATGTATAAAAAGTAATAGGAAAATATGTAAACAAAATGTAGAATTAACTTTTGTTTTATTGAACTAGCTTATTTTCTGTTAGGATCTTGACATACTCTGCTTAAAAATGCAAAAATTCAAAAATACTATTTAGAAAGCGCATTGGAAAAAACGCTCGCATGCGAGTTTACTTATTTTTTATGTAGATTCACTACCTGGAAGGAAATCAAAATCGGCGAGCACTTCACGACGTCCTGTCTTTGTAAGTTAGATGAATTTTGTTATTACACAATAGCAGTATCAATGAAATAAATATATCATATCATCATTTTAATATAGTCTAAAGTATATAATGCAATAGAAATAAAGTCGAACTTCATATATATATATGATAAACCATAACATCAACATTAAATTAAATTAAATTTAACCATATTTTTCTTAGTGTAATCAACGTAGTCCATTAACGGGGCAAATTGACATGCTTGATATCCTCCAAGATAAAACCGATTTCCTCTATATATTTACTTTTAAACTCTTCAGCATATATTTTTCTATTGCCGAAAGATTATATCTTTGAATTATTCTAAAGATAAGCATAAAATATTTTATAAGAAAAACAAAATAAAAGGTGAAAAATGTGCCAAATAGTCCCGATCTTCTCTATTATATAAACCAATCATATATACATATATATAATGGGTATAACCTTTATATATTGACTAGTAAAGCTGTTGCCAGATTTACGTATATCTGTTAAAAAGTGACTTCGCTCAATATCCAAAAGAATTGTTTTTATATATTCTAATTGTATATTCTAATGAAGGATTTAGTTATGATACTTTCGGTCATGGAGAGCTCTAATTTATATTATTACGGTGCTATGTATAATAATGGATATATTAATCGTTATTTGATTACTCCGAAATAGCGTGAAAATCTTGTCGAAATATGAGTTGAGTCGTCAAAATTCATCTTTTTTTATAGGTGCATTCTCTAAATGGGCGATTAATGCGACATTTCCCCACTATATGCTGAAAATTTATGAATTTCGGCATACTGAAGCATATTCCAGTAGCGCTGTTATCGGCGCATCGTTGAAAAAATCATGCACCGCGGGCTCGTTGCCCATTTCCCCAAGATAACGACTCATTTATTTCTTGAAATATTCTATTTGCGCGGCAGTTGTACTGCGAGTTTCTCGGCACGAAGATGCCCCGAGCTTCCAACATGCCGCACTTTGAACGAGATCGACGTTACTTATTAATCATTGCTACCTGCCGACTCAAAGACCACTGCTAGTCTCATTCATCCGCTCTGTCGCGGATATCTTTTGCTCCCTTTTACCGTCTTTCAACTGCTAGACTTATCTTCTCTCACACTGCTTCTCTCTCCCCCTCCCTCCCTCCCTACCCTCTATCCTGTCCTCTCCCTCTTTCTTTCTTCTTCCCTCTCTCTTTCTTCTCTTGTCTCCTCTCCTAACTTCTTTCTTTCTCCCTCTCTGCCTTTTTTTTCTGCTGTTCGCTTCGCAATCCGCACATATGTGGAGTTTCAAGCGGTATCGAGCTTTCTTACGTAAGGATGCCAGCAGTAGCGAATTTCGCGTTTTGCCAATTACATCTGTGAGCGAACAACTGATCGTCGAAATTGTGAAAGAAAATAGGCATCGCGACAAAGTGGCTCGAATCTCCGCGATTCATACCTTTATCGCGCTTATTCCCGATAGCTATAATAGAAACGTAAAACTTGCTAGTGGCACGAGAACATACTTTGAAAGTATAAACGGCGGGTTAACCGTGTCTTCCTCGTCGCGAAGACGAGGCAAACTGGATGAAGCGATATCGGATTCGGAGCTTGTGCACATCGAAGCGCACAAGATGCACAATAGCTGATGATATCGCTTGATAATTTCACGGTTCTACCAAAGAAGCCATAGAGTCAGCATGTGTGGAATAGAAAAATTGGAGAAAGAAATTCGGTTGATAAGGAGCGCGGGAGACGTTCTTTTTCGGGGAAAAAACACATACGTCGATAATAGAAACATGTTGTTTCACGGTTTATTCTGCCTTTATCGCATCGCCACTTTATTTCTTTCGTGTCACGATTTCATTACGTAGTCAATTATCTTTTAGTGCGCGCGTTCGCCACAATTAAATGGAAAGCTAATTGCGAGATGTGACCATTATATTAAATATTAGAGTACTCTCTTTCTGTTAGATGTCGTCGTCGCTGTAAAGGGATAGGTTAGCAAGTTTCACATTTTTCAATTAATTCCGAAAAATCAACCTTGCTCCGTAGAAATTTCACTTGAAGTTTAATTAGCATGATGGATCGATAACGCGTATAAGTACACTCCGCTCATTAAATAAGGTTATGCATTCACTGATAAATTAATTTCACCGTTCTCCTTTTAGCTGGAATTTCAACAGTGATAATTACTTGAAAAGCTCAAAATGGCTTTTTCACAATCTACGTACGAGTAAATATCGCAATTATCCGGACGTGAAATTCTCCCATGCTCCGCTATCGATTTTGACCATTTTGCTCTCTTTCTTTTTTTACTATAAAATAAAACACGATGTATAAATTGAAGTAAGACGTTCCGATAGAAAAGTTACGTAATTGGCTACCTATGATGGCTTGGGTTCTAGTCAATAAGTCCGTTGTTGGAGCAGCGTGGCAAAAAACTTGTTTTTTTTGCGATAGAGGTGACTGTTTGAACGATCCTCCGTTAAATGAAGATTTTATGTGGAGAATCTTTTTTACCTTGATTTTTTTCCTATACATTACCATCCGTTAATATCAATTTTCGATGTTTCTCTCCCTTTTTCTTTTGTAATATTATACAAGGTGGAATAAAGAAAACATTCTAATTCTTTCATTCATAACCGGTTGATTTGTGCGAAAAATGTTGAAACAAAGCACGTTTATTTTCCAGCACGACATATATGTCCATGCTATTTCTTCCTCTTGATTAGGATAATCGCAAATCTTAAACAGCAATAGCCAAGTAATATTATCATTTCAAAGGTTCTCGGATTTTCTTTTGCTTTTATCCTTCTTTCTTAATTCAAGCGAGTATTTTCCGAGAGGATGCATTAATGTCTTAAATATTAGAAATTAAAACTGCACAAATTAGAGAATAATATACCTGCTTAAACATCCAGAAAAGAGACCACTTCTCGAAATAGCACGGTTAAATTTATCATAGTCATATGTTTTCCCTGAAAACAAGATTGACCTGTCTCAACGTTTTTGTACAAATTAGTCGGTAAGAAATTAACGAAGTAGGAAGTTTCCCACGTCGGTGCCCAGTATTTTTCAACTGAAGGAAAAAGTATCTTGTAAAATTTAAAATGGCCTTTGGGATCATTTTTCTTTCCTCTCCTTGTTTTTCGAAAATACTGCAGTATAGGTTTGATAGGTTCCGACTACTGTTACTTGAGATCACGAGCACGCGAGAATGAATTTTATATAGATTATATTATCAGCATTCAACGTCGTCGTGCATTCGGGTCCATTCTACTACATTGACATCTTCAACATTTCTTTCTCTGTCCTTTTAGCGTGGAGTACGAGGATGAAAGGAAACTTTTCTACTTTTCCAACGACTCGTCCAAATCAGAAGTAGCAATTTCTGCGAACGTGAAAATTCGCCGAAAGCGGAAAAACCGAGAGAACCGGGCTAGACGCTGCGAGATAGATCGAGGCTATGAGACGAAAGAAGATAAGGCGATAAGGAGGCATGAGAGACGAAGAAAAAGTGTACAGGGCACTCAGTAAATAGGCATTTTTGGCGAGCAGAAGAAATTTCTCCCTTGAAAACTAACACGTTGCTCGCTCTAAGCCAAATTTAAATTGGACAGCATACTTTTCCCCGCGATTTTTCAAGTTTCAGTATTAAATATGTTCGAAGTCGAGATTCTGTTGAAGTAAAAGTTCACTTGAAACTAGTTAAAAGATACGCTTTTCTTAGCCGTTTATAAATCCAAAATACAATTTACGAAAATCTATTCTTTGTTTCAACGGGTCTTGATGCGCTTCTCGATCCAACTACTTCTTCTCGACATGACTTATTAATATTTCATTTTCGGGACAAAAGTCATATCGCCGGTAAAATAACTTTAGTCACAAAAAGCATCTAAAGTTCTCTTTCACGAAAAGAATTCTATAGCTTTTTCGTCGTATGAAGTACTTTTCAATTTTACCATGTTTCCAGTAGTGCAGGGACATACTACCAGTGGAGTTTATCTTGTTAAGGAATATATTATATCTTTGAATAGTAGGCTTCAGTTCCTGAAATTTAAATAACGTATATGAAACAAAAACATATTTAATATTCTTTTGTTTCATATGCGTAAATTACGGCAAAATGTCGATATATTGCTCGGTTATAAAATTTTATAGTAATATTTAGCATAAAATTCTCTCTGTGTAAAATCTGTTAATATGTGATTTCTAAAACGCGTTAGGATTTGCTTTTACTTCAACAGAATCTCGACTTCGAACATATTTAATACTGAAACTTCAAAAATCGCGGAGAAAAGTACGCTGTTCAATTTAAATTTGGCTTAGGGTGAGCAACGTGTTAGTTTTCAAAGGAGAAATCTCTTCTGCTCGCCAAAAATGCCTATTTACTGAGTGCCCTGTACACTTTTTCTTCGTTTCTCATGCCTCCTTACCAGAAAGCGCGGAAAACGATTTCGAGAAAATAACCGATACTTTGATATTATTGAAAAGATAAAAGTTATAATTGAGTATCACACGATGTCGTATTTTTCCCTCTGCCTCAAGGTAGTTTATCCGTAAATTAATTTTCTTAGGAGTCATTTCGAATTTTAACAATATGTTAATCGAAACACGATCTACATATAAAATTAGAAAAGGATTGACCATACTGAAACTGAGATAACTGAAGACAAAATTAGCACTATTTACATGTATCACGAGTACGAAAACTACTTCTGATGTATTTAATTCTAGCAATCAAACTATTTTTACTTTAATGAAAAACAAGAACATAATAAAATTGACTTGTAGAAATATTATAAAATATTACAAGATCATTGATCACCTAGTTTTTCAGAATATTGATCACCTATTTTTTCAGAAATTGATATGTAAAATATACTGAATTTTTAATAATGGTTGAAGTACAATTTCTGATAATAGTTGAAGTATAAGACAGCTAACGTGTAAAGATTGGCAAATATTGTATTTCCTTTTGTGTTTCTTAGTTATAGGCATCTTTTTAAATAAAATGACTAAATAACATTAAAAGTCTGTAATCAAAATATAAAAATACGAAAAATACAGAAAAATCTGAAGTCACGATAATTTCTTTAATAGCATGCATTCATATGCGTCATTATATATGATATATTCACAAAACATATGGTCCCTAACATGGATGGTCCCAGTCAGAAATATTAAGGTAAAAATATCAATGGCTGCACTACTTATTAGATGGTATCTGACTGTGTTTTTGTTATTTTGGTTTTCAAATACAAATGTTTAATCTTTAAATATAAAATATTTATATATATTCAATACATGTACAATATATTCTATATTATATATATTCAATACATGTACAATATATTCTATATTGAAAGTTTGAATATTTAAATTTAAAGAGCAAAACAATAAGAATGTCCAAAGTTAGGTATGTGTTCAGGTATTGATACATTTACTTTATACTTTAAAGTGCGAAAAACCATTATTTCTTTACGAGTTTTTAAATGTTATGTAAAAATTTGATTGATATTCTTTTGCTATGTCAAAGCTGTACATCATAAATGTTTTGTTTATAAACATTTAGTACAAATTTGTCGAATTTTTTCGTATTATATTAATCATTACTTTCCTAACAGTATTGTCACGGGCCAATTACTCTACTAAATGACTGCACGCAAAAGCTGAAAACAACAAGATATTCCGCGGGTGTAAAATTAGCGGGAGGTACTTGATAATCTCAACATGAAAATCCGATACCTACCACCAGGAACGAAGGATCAGATCCTCTCTACCGAATTAAAATTCCTCACACTATTATCACAGTCTTCGTCAGGTCGATGAAAGATTATCCCGAATGAGAAACATTTCGTTGAAGAGAGAAACGACGACGAGTGTACTCGTGTGCCTTTGTCGTGTCATGCCGAACAAACGGCATCTCGGCGAGCAATCTCTAAAATTTCAGTTCGAATTTTCAGTCGAGATTTCACCTGCAAATCGGCAAGCGGTCTCGCGAAGACGAAGGAACGACTCGACGCGGTCCGACACTACGCTCGGTGCAACACAAGCGCGGATGCTGTTTTTACTTTGATCGCCGGCTCGTTGAACGGAGAGCAATCGCGCTGGAACTATCTACCGTCCGAGCAATCACGCTCGTACCACCATTTGTGCCATTGCCGTTGCTCTTGTTGGAGCCCCTGGTACACGCACAAAGCGCATGGATAATTAGACTGGATTCCCATTGCTGCTGCTGCCGCTACAGCGGCAGTGGCTACAGAACGTTCTCCTTTCCCAGCAGTGTGTTAGTCAAAGTTTTACCCACGAGAGGCTACGCCCCATGCCCGCTTGCTTTTCCGCCGTTTCCGTCGACTCTCTCTCTCCCCCCCTCTCTCCATAGCTATCTCTCACTCTCCGTACCATGCGTCTCTTCGCCTGCTCGCTTTCAAGGTGCTTCCTGGCCGTTTTTTCGGCGATGTTGCCGTAAATCTTCGGCACGGTGTTTTTCTATTTATTTTTAAACGACGTGCGCGCGCGCGGCACGCTCGAATTTCACGTCGCGTCCGTGGCAGCTTTAAAAGCTGTCCGACAAGCCGCAATTCCGGCTAGTTTGTCATTTCTCTGTGATTAGCAGAAAAGTGGCAGGATAAACTGGCAGCGATTAAATTCTTTTTCTCTTCCTCCTTCTCTCCCCCTCCTTCCTCTTTCCCTGCCGTTTCATGAATGCGGGATTATATACGGATCGACGTGTGTACTGGTTACGAGGTTCACGAGATTATTTGGTAAATAATTGCTCGAGTAAGTCGCGGCGGTATCAGGATATTTATCGATATCTCGTGACCGTTTATGTGATACCAAACTATCTACTGACGCCCGATACGTTCACCATGAATTGAACTATTTTATAATTTACCTTGTTGTCGTCAAAAATATATTAATACGAAATAACAACGAAAGTGAAGCATTGAGGATTAAAATGAGCCATTGGTAAGAAGATAAATAAATCCGAGCTGTGCAAGTAGATAGAAATAAAAATTTCAAACGCACTCGTACCACTCTTTGCATCGAGTTTGGACACGATGCTTTTCGCGGTGATATGTATATTTATGGAAACCTAAAAAAATACAACAAAATTATTAAATATTAAATTAAGCACTTTCCACTCCCTCTCACACACACACACACGCGTTCCCTCATCTCTCACCCATTTATCTTTTACATCTATTTCGCGAAACGAAAAAGGATACAATTCATACTATTCTATTTCGCCTATTGGAGTTGAAATGTCGACATAATCAGGAATCTTGTCAAAATTCACGTTGCTGGCACATAGTCGTATCTTTTCCGACATGAATATAGCAATCCCGAGTCTCAAAATGGGAGTTATAATCACACGACGGCATCTTCCCGCCCGATACATCGGCTCGTCTTCGCAGAGAACGCAACGTGGACGCTATGTGGAAAATCTAATCTCTTTCGCCGAACGCATCGAGCGAGGCAGAGAGCGCGTGTATCCAGCGATCGAGCGGAACTCTCTCGTTGTTCGGTAAAATGCGCGTGATGGCTCACTCTCGTATTCCATCTAGTGCCGTGAGAGAAAGTTATTCCCTTTCTTTCTCTTTCTTCCCCGCTTCGAAGCGTGCGCGCGCGACGGTACTCGCAAGATCGAAAAGCGGCCGGTAAAATGCCGCAGCGAAACGACTCTCGATCTGCAACTCGTCTCGTATCTCGCGAAAGTAGGGCGGACCACGCCTCGACAAGGCACGTTCTTACTTGCAAACTTTACGCGGCCGAACAGAACGATATCATGATTCATGAGAAATCGTCCTGATCATCCAAGTATTGCGCTTTATTATTCCGAACAATAAGCGACTAGTGTGATCAAGATGGGCTAATAAGAGTCACCCGATAGTATTCGGTACGTTAATTCAAACTTAACTATGGGAGGATGAAATTACCTGACGATGTAACGTTCAATTAGCAGAAGGAAAGGTATAATACTTTGACCTTGATGAATTTCATGACGTGTCCGATTCGTTTGATAGAAGTTTTTTTTTTAATAATTCGCTAAGAGATAAATAAGAGATAAATTTTCCTATTGGATATTGAATGTATTTTGAAATTTATTCAGCTAAAAGCGTTGCAATCTTCTTTTCACTGACTGTGTGTGTACGCGTCGAAGACATTTTCCGGATTTTTACACACACTGATGGAAATATATTTCAGTTCACTTCTTCAGAGTGAGGATCGACTTAAAATTGTCGTTCCTGAATAGAATTTCTCCTTATATGTGGTCAATAGTTATGGTAAAAAGCGTTTCTTGATACGGATGAGGTGCTCTCTGTATTGTTTTCCGGAAACTTTTGGGAAGGCTCGTTATTCTTCCAGCAAACGAGGGCAATACAACCTTATTAATGGACATAAAAAACTACGACTCAAAAATACAGGCCCATCTATTGAAGGGCATCTATGAAAAACTAAAAAAAGATTCCACCACAGCCTTGAAAACGTAAACTACTAAATTTATGAAAAACAGCAAACCCCCAGACCTAAAAACCAGTCTAGTTTCAAAAATCCTGATATATCCTAGACTATATGGTCTTCCCAAAATATATAAGACCGGGACATCGCTAAGACTAATAGTCAGCGCCAGAAACTCTCCGATATACAAACTGGCACACTACCTGGTCAAAAGACTAGAGCCACTCACGGGAAAACTGGATCCATTATCAAGAACTCCATAGACTTCATACGAAGAATCCAAAATATCCGACTTTAGCCTGATAACATATTGGTGAGCTTTGATGTGGTGCTCTTATTCACACAGATCCCAATACAGGACACCCTCAACATAATCAAATCTTCATATCTCCCCGGACCTAATTCCTCTAATAGAACATTGTCTAATACATATTTCTCGTATAACAACCAATTTTACAAGCAAACGGCAGGAACAGCTATAGAGTCACCTATATCTCCGATCATAGCAAACATTATGGAACACTTCGAAGTATGCGACCTCCAGAACTACGCACAAACCCTAAATCTGGTTCAAATGCGTGGACAATACTTTTATAATACGGCAACATGGACAGGAGGAGCTGCAGAAGTTCCTGCAGTTCCTCAACATATAACATCGCAACATCAGTCTTATCACGGAAATAGAACGGAAAGACAAATTCCCATTTCCTAGACGTTCTAGTTACAAGCAAACTGGTTGAATCCCTCGACCATAAAGTATAAAGGAAATCTATCACCAATAGATACTTCAAAGCTACTTCACATTATCACTCTTCCCAAAAACGGTCGGTTCTGGATTCTCTAATATAGAGATAATAGAGCCTAATAATAGAGCCCTCACCATGCCTTTATCTTTTAAGGATAACGTGCAAGGTGAACTTACATAGTTAAAAAAGACACTACAAGACACTACAAACGGATATATATCAGGACAAATAGTTAAAATAGTCACGAAACACTAAATCAGGAAAACGATTGAGAGGCGAACAGACCAACAAACTTAGGCAAGCGATACAAAAATGCCAGTCACCTTCCTGCCATATACACAAAGGATAGATGAGGATAAGATCGGCAGAATCCTGAGAGTAAACACAATATAAAAACTATATATAAACCACTGGAAATAGTCCATGTTATTAGCGACACACTTTTGCTATGTTTCAAGCAACTGGCGAATCCCCGTCGAAAAAAGATGGCGGTTTTAAGTCGATAAAATTATTAATATTTTTTTCGATCCCCTCGAGAGATTTGAAGTGAGAAACAATCAGGTGATGCTACAATGATTGGAACAGATGATAACGTGATAGATCAAGATCTAGGGAATAAGCCGCATGAGAAAGAATTTTCCAGCCCAAGCCCAGCCCTAGAGATGACTTGTGTACAGTTGCTTTCGTTATCGCGTAACAGAATCATCTACCTAATCCCATTGCCGATGAAAAATCTTTTTCGCTTAAGTGCATCACTCAACATCTTTACCCAAAGCGGAACAAATTATTTAGCCTAAACAGCAATTTTATTCAACTAAAACGTAAAAAGGATACAATGCTTCAGATACTCCTTTTCGGACGACATCATGATAACTACTGTTTTCTGAGATTATGTTGGCAAGGCTGCCAACTATTAATAGTGCTTCTTAAAACTTAAAACTTAAGGTTAATACTTTCAAATCACCATAAAGTGGAAAAAAATGTTAATTTAAAGCAGAGTGACAAGACGTTAAAAATAAAGATACTGATCTTATTTGTATACCTAATGATTAATTACCTTTTAACTATAGATATATTTAGATGAACTTTTTGGTAGTTAAAATAACACCTATCCATATACGTATATAGTATGTCTCAATTTCGTAAGTTTTTTGCCATCGGAAAGATATTCAGTTCGGATTTCTACATCAGGTTTTTGATCTGACTCAGTGTTTCTTCAATTTCGCTCGTCGCAATTTACGCAAGAAAATTAACGCAATTTTAAGAGACTCGAACTTTTTGTCTGATTTTTTCATCAATGTATTTTGTAATTATTTCACCGTCGAGCAACGAACCGTTCCGTCGACCGGATTCAGTGAGAGTCTCTTGATTAATAACGATTTCCCCCGCACTGCTCCGAATGCTCATGTAAAATTAATCGATGGATACCATTATCTGGATTCTCCCTGGATCCGATATTATCGATCTCAGCCTGTTATCTAGTGATCTTCACTTTCGATCGAAGCTCCCTCTCATTTATTTCGTAGTAATAGTCGTTACTCCATCCACGTCTGTACCCCCTGACTTTCCTCCGCTGATTGCGACTACCGCAGCTATTCTATGATTAATTCATCTTCGCGCCGTTGCCCTATCTACTGAAATTTCGTGAATCTATTATTGATCGCTGTTCCGCTCGTCGACTGCTCCTTTGAATCCTAACGCATACTGAAGCGCCCCGCGAATAGCGAGTCTTACGCGTCCGACTCGACAATGCACTCTTTCTCTATCGATTTCCCGATGTCACGTGACCGTGCAACTCACAGGTCTGTCAGTGAGTAATTTTATTAGACGGCTTGCAGCTGCCGCGCCACGATCGTCCGGCGCAGATGTCAGGAAACAATAGGACACATTGTTGTATCGGAAAGCGATTGGCCGCGAATTAATTAATACTTTGGTAGTATTATACGCAATTATTGTCATCGCTGAATAACGTTGCAGGAGCGGGCGACGGCCGATTATTGTGACGTTCTCGCAAACCCGCCCGAGCAAATTGGGTTTTAACCAACAGCTGGATGTTACTTGGTGCGTTCGCTTTCGCAAACTTACGGAGTTTGAAGAAAATCAAGCGCCGCGCGTACAATGCGGAATGATAATTTCGCTCTCCGGAGATTTATGAGGACGTCCCGATACACACAGGTTGAGCTCACGATCAGGAAAAATCATTGTCTCCGTATTAAGGGGCTAAACATCGACACTTAACGACACTTTGGTATATTTTGCTGTGTCTATCAAGGATCCAAATGTGTATTTCACTTTAGTCTAAATTTTAGACTTATGTTAAACTTTTGATTTTACAACGCAATAAGATCTAAGAGCAGCATAGGTCAATTTCCAATTATATAATTTAATGTTACTTTGATAATGCATTACTTTTCTGCTTTCATCTCAAGAAATCTGTTGCTGAAAGTCGTCGTTTACTAGAGGAGGCTTATGGGGAGCACGCTCTATTTGAAACAACTTGCAGAGATTGATTTAGATGGATTCAAAGACAACGATTTTGACGTGAATGACAAAGAGCGCCTTGGTCAGCCAAAAAAGTTTGAAGATGGAGAATTGGAGGTATTACTGGAAGAAGATTCATGTCAGACGCTCAAAGAGTTGTCGGACACTAAATGTCGATGAGTTAACCGTTAGCAGACATTTAACAGTAATGGGAATAATCCAGAAGCTAGGAAACTGGGTCCCACATGAATTGAGAGAAAGAGACATTGCGAAACGTTTAACCATTTGTGAATTGCTGCTTCAAAGACAAAAACGGTCATTTTTGTATCGAATTGTGACTGGCGATGAAAAATGGATTCGTTACAATCCTAAGCGCAAGAAATCATGGGTACTTCCCGGCGAACCATCAACATCAACGCCAAAACAGGATATTCTTGGAAAGAAGGTCGGTCATGCTGTGCATTTGATGGGATCAAGTCGGTATAGTGTACTATGAGCTGCTGTAATCGAGTCAAACCATCAATGCTGAAAGTTACCGGCGACAATTAATCAATTTGCATCCAGCACTTAAAGAAAAACGCCCGCAATACACCAAAAGACATGGCAAAATTATTCTTCTCCATGACAATGCTAGACCACATGTTGCAACACCACTGAAGAAAATCTTGGAGATACTTGGATGAAATGTCTTACCCTACCCATCCTATTCACCCTATTCACAAAGCCAAAGTTGTACACGATTTTTTGGCCAAAAAGAGTATTGTGGTGCTTGAGCACCTACCGTACTTGTCTGACTTAGCTCCCTTCTGGCTATTCCCAAAACTAAAGTTAGTCATGAAAGGATCATGTTATGATTCGATTCAGGACATCTGAAAATTTTCAATAGACTTTTTAAAGACGATTCCGGCGGAGGACTAAAGACTGTTTCAAAAACTTTTGCGATCGTTTCCAGCGATGCATTGACTCACAAGGAGTCTATTTCAAATAATCACTAATAAAAACAAAACATAAATAACGCCTTGTGTTCCATTTTACACTAGTCACCTTTTCACTGAGACATATTATGTATGATTCTGCTCATTCTGCTTTTGTCCAGTCAGTTAGTTTTTTTATATACATTATTAATATAATTTTTCTAGGAATATCGCATAAAAATGCATCAGCAATAGTATTTCATGGGTAACGTGGAAAATTGTTGAAAACAAATATTCACGATTAAAATAAAAAATTAATAAGGGATATAGCATCTTTAAAAAATCCACATGTCTTCTGAATTTTCTTCCTTCTATGAGTTCCATAGGATGATATGCAGTAACCATATTCCTGAAATTCGAGCAGGGTTCGTATGCTGCGCGCGGGACAATGAAGTGAAGAGAACAACATGAGGCGGAGCATCCCATGCATCAGCTAGAAATTGCATCGCTTGTCGAGCTCTGAACTAAATGATTTTACAGTAACCTAATCATTTAGTTAAAACTACTTTACTAAATGTTTGATAATTGTTACCAAATTTTTTCTTTCAGTGTGTGGTAATAAAAGATTAAGATTTATCATTTTTGCTCTTTCATTGGCTATATTGGTTGTAAAAGAAGCTAAATCTAAAAATTTAAACTTAGATTTTACAAATCTATACAACTATACAACTATTAAACAATTTATATATATGAAAAGTTTGACTATATGAATCTATATATATGTGCAGTGACAATTTACGTGACAATATCGTTATATTGATAACAAAATTGTGATCAAAAGGTCTTGTTATGCTTATTTGTTCATAATTACTGCATAAATTGTTATTTCGCTTGCATACCCGCGTTTAGACACGTATAGTCTCAATCTTTCTTCCCTGATTTCTGTTACGTCCCGGACGCGGATGTTGGATTATTGAAAGATACGGAGTCGCGCCGCGAACGCAAGACTTCGGGTGGAGTGTAAATGTCCTTTTTGGGTCAATGGATTTAACCAATTTACCCTGGGATGGACGAGGCTGTGTGAATGCTGTTGTGGATATGGATGAGCGGGTATGTGCGTGTGTGTGTGTGTGTGTAAGATTGAAGGAAGTTAATAGATAAAAGATTAAGTTGCAAGAATTAAATTTATTTACGCTTGAGGAGTTGTTCTGAGTTAAGTCGTACTTGACGTAGAAGCCGAGAGAAAGTCGCGAGGGAACAAAGCTTTTTCTTTGCTTTTCGCGTCACCTTTTATAGGTAGGTAATGAGACACCCCCGCGCAGGTTCCTCATTACCCAATCAGGGGCAAGGTGCATCTTACGCCATAAAAAATGAGTCAATTGGGTTTTTCTTACGATGCATTAGAACTGTTGGTTTTCCAGCGTTATCGCTGCCGATTGCTTCATCTGAAGCAATGATCTGATACCTCGGGGTATCCCTAACCAGAAGATATTGTGTAACACGTTACGCGAACGTAACATTTCAATCAACGAACCATTAACATTGTTTAACTTTTTACACGTTAGACCCAATTTTGTTCAGAAAAAATCTCAACGATCTAATGAGATAACGCGAAGCATTTCAGACACGCATTCGCGGACGTTGTTTTTACTTTTTCTTCGTCTACTTAACCACCCTCGTGTATCACGAAGATACGATTGCGTGTTTCACGAGCGCCCTGTATGCGTGTGAATATACATGTTCGATACTACGTTTAATCTTGGACGTATTCGCGACGGTAGACGACGTTACACGGCCCCAGGACAAATAGAAACTCGAGCTAGCAACCTCTCTGCATAATGCATAACATCGTCGTCGTCTTCATCGTCATCGTCGTTGTAGTCGTCGGAACCGGTGGTCGCTTTCGCCCCCGCTCTTCTGCCACTCCCTTTTCTTCCCCGCCCACCCTTTCGTTCCTTCGTTAGCCTTTTATCCTTCTTCGTGCTTTCCCTTACTTATTCCGAGTAGTAGTTTTCCCTGACAAGGAGATATGCATATAGAAGTCCTGCATAAAAAAAGACAGAAAGGGGAACAAAGTTTGCTTGCTCCCTCCGCTGTTTTCGGTTCCTCTTTCGGCGTCGTCGGCTCTTCTTCGTCGTGACATGTGTAATCAAGAGACATAGTAGTGTCTCGCGTCAAGTGCATGCGCGAATCGTACAGGCCACGAAGCCAGTCGTGTGTACTTACACGAAGCAACTAGTAGAACGAAAGCGAGATTTATCGTTCTGTCGTAACTGCCGAACTGATGGTTCCAGGTGGGTTCAATCGATCCCTTGGGTTTATATTATATAATGGAACTGTCTTTATTTCTACTCTACGTGTCCTGCAAGCCAAGCCATTGCAGCAGTGGCGAATTTATATAAAAACTAGTGATTCTGGAATATCAGAGCCATTATCGGAAGGGAGCTCTACTTCAATCCTCATTTTACTTATAAGCAGTTAAAGAGACCCTGGAATAGTATTAATATTGGTATAAAATCACCATCTCAAAACTTCTATCTCAAAGTACGAAATCGCCAAGATTCACGATTAAGAAATATTGTCGATCTTTCATACTTTTAAAAATTTTATTCCGAACAAAATATTTTTGTTATTAAACAACCCCTCTCCCTCTCTCTCTCTCTCTCTCTCTCTATTCTACTCTATTCTATTCTACTGTATTGTACTTTTTCTCTCTCCTTCCTTAGGCATTTTACAATGTTTAATTTCTAGCTACTCATTTATTAACTATTCAATGATTTCAGCAATCACATAAAAAAATAGGAATACAATTGTGGTTTGACTCCTTTTCGCATTACGATTCCGATATTTAAATCGATATGCGCGACAGCATTTCACGTAAAATAATGCGTATGCGGTATCGAGATAAAATAATTCAGAGAGTTTTATTATTGCTTCGACCGCGCGATTTTCCGTCAGCTAATTAATACAGCGCGCGTTCGTAATTTCGATTGTACATACTATGGAATTACAGATTCACAACACCGTTGTATGATTGCAGGAGTAACGATCGGCGAGGCGATGATGAGGCTTCAAAGTTACCGTTGATTCATTGGACATCCTGCAGGGCTATTCGTTTCCAGGATGAGCGCGCCGCTGCGGATTTTGGCTCTGATCAGCTTAGTCGCGCGAAATGTGGCTTGGCCGCAGGACCCCATTCCTAGACTGCACCTCAAACATCGTGAGTAATATTTAAACGTGAATATTCGCATGTAACGAACAATGCATCCTTTAACTAAAATGCGGCGGATGGCTTATATTCGCGTTCCCGCCTGGTGGTTGTTTTCGTTATTCATCTTTTAACTTCTCAATTAGAAATGTGATGAAAAGCTTTGTTCATTAAAAAAATAAAAAATGAGCGATCCATACTCATTTTTTAATTTTTTTAATGGATCTAATTCTATGGATCTGGCGTTTCCGTTTCTTTACTGCGGCTATATTGAATTATAAATGTCAGAAAGGCGGAAAATCGTATGTATTATATTCTTGCACCGTATGCCCGTATAAATTAATTTTCAAAATAAATAATTTAACGCTCTTGAATTAAAAATCAATTAAACAAAAACCATAGACCAATAAGAGCAAGCGCTGATTGGGTTTACGCAAATAATAATTAACAAACCAAATAGTTAATAAAATCTATTAAATAAACAGACGTTTCGGTCACGTTTTGGACCATTTTCAATGTGATAAATTTACAAATAAAAATGTTTCCGCTTGCATGAAGAACCCTAAGTACGCAATAATATCGCAAACACTGAATTTACATTCTGTCTACCAATTAATGCTTGCTCTTATTGGCTTATGTTTTTTGTTTAATTAGTTTTCCTTTGTGCCATCGTTCACGCTCGATAGTATAAATTAATACAATTTATCGAAAATTCGCATTTCGGCTGACGGATTAATAAATAACTGCAAATCACAATCGACTGTCATGAGATTTATCTTCATAAAATGTTGGAGTGGATTGAATTATGCGTTCGTTTAGTTAATGTGGAGCAAGGAAGAAGGGACATTTCGATATATATTTTTGCTGACCAATGCGAATGACGATGTACGAAGAGAGTAATCTCGACGTATATAGCGAGAAAGAAAAATTTACATCATTTCTCGCTTCTGAAACGTAGTATTTCAGTGTGGCTACGATCTGGCAGCCTCAAGATAATTCGGTAAAAGAAATTCTTTATGTTTACGAGCGCTCAGATTCGTCGCGTATCCATTAATCCGATATCGATCGCAAATGACATCTAAGTAACGCGCTTCGACAGCTGGTTGTTATTGGTCCCTGCCGATACCTGCCGCAAGATAACCTTCTCCTGGTTAAGCCAACGCCATCCCCGCCGTGGCGAATTGAATCGGAAGCTATCGCGGAATTAAGTGCCATTTAGCTGTTAATTTACCGCTCTATTCCCGATTTTAGTAGCAAAGCCGCTTAGCGGGAATTCGCGGCTAGAGATACAGTTGCCGGCTAAGCGTTAAGCTGGTCTCACGACGGTCGATCGAAAAGTACACGGAACGAGAAAGTAATTGGTACCGAGCAACAGCAGTAGAAGACTTCTCGATAGCTTTAGAAAATAGTCAACCTCGCAGACATCTATATAACAACCAGATTGCTGACTTGCACGAAATACATGGCTCCGCAAAATACGAAGAATTTCAAGTATAAGCGAGAACTTGTTTTTATAAATTTTATTTACAGCACAATTGCGATGTTACACATAGAGGAAAGGCATTAAGATCGATATACCATTACATAAGAGCTCTATAACCTTTTTAAAGATGTAAAATTAAAATTTATGTATGCAAACCAGCAATACTTTTCAATGAAAATATATTATATTTTATGAAAATTATTACAAATTTGCAATCTTGCGATTAATTATTTTTTAACATATTCGCCAGCGGTTTTGAGGCGAAACTCTTAGCTGAGCACCGCATACAATTTTCAAAAGTCTCAGCTAAACATTTTGAAATGACGTAAGACTACGTTACTGATATTCTAAAAAATTTGAAATGACATAGGATTACCTTACTGATATTCTAAAAAATTTGAAATGACATAGGATTACGTTACCAGTTGCGAATGTGTTAAGTTATCTGAGGATTGACGTTTCTAGAAATTAAACCATAAACAGATATATCTATAATACTTATAAGAAATTACAAACGAATAAAATTAAAAAACCGAAATTAAATTATTTATTATTTTATTTTGTAACTTTATTATATTATATTATTTTGTACATTTATAATATATCCATACATCTCTTTAATTTTATATATTTTTGAAAACTTGAAAAATTTTACTATATATATATGTTGTTCTTTTGTTGTGTATATTATATATTATTATGTATATTATTATGTGAAAAGGAATAATTTCTTCTTTCCAACCATCTTAAACGAACAAACAAGAAAAATATAGGAAAACCATTTACCGGTAACTTCAACTATATTCTGTGAAATATTTCACAGCAAATCTCAGATATGTCGGTTTACAGAACAATCTAATTTTAACTTTTCTTACGTGGCTCAGTGACAAAGAATAAAGATTGGTATAAGATCCAAAGTTAAAAAGTTCAAAACTCACACTATGAAATCGTATTATTGTTGAATAAATTACCGCTGGTCCATTATTTTAATTTTCACAAAAATATAGTTCAACCAAAACTTCAACACAATGAAAAATCAGATTACGCAAATAACACAACCAAACACGCTTGCAAATTGTCAGTTTATTTCCAATTACTGTACACAGTAGGCGAAATTCATGTTCTATTCGATAGAATTTAATACTTTATAGATGAGAAACATGAATATGTCGGTTTGCCATATTTATGTCAGTTTCGATGCCTTTCCTCTACTATTTATCAGTATAGTGGCCATAGATTGAGATATATTTATGCCACCGTTCTGGAAACTTCTTGAATCCTTCGAATTATCTTAACAGTTTGCGATATCTAATTAGGGTTTGCAGAAGTTCATGGCTGCCAAGCGTAACGTTCATTTTCCACACACGGTCTTTTTCTTCTCGGAATTATTTTATCCAATCATCCATGATTCATTCTAAAAATGTGCTTTAAGTCTAATCAAAATTTCAGAAGGCTTAACTCTTTTATTTGTGAGAGATTTGATAATAATTTGTTATGCTGTTCTGCACAGACATATAATTTCTTGTTCAGACATCGATGATGGCACCTGACTGATGAAGTTAAGAAGGCTCCAATCGGTATAGACGCAAGCTTAAACATGTCTACACTTATCACAGTATGCACAGCAACACAGATTTATCATCACAAGAAAAGAAACTAAATTCTCATTATTTGTTTATATTATATATGAAATATATAATACTATATATATTATATATGAAATACCCTCGTATGTATAGAATTCGTGTAAGGACCCTTACAGAAATTTATTACTGCTAAGCTGGTAATTAATTACTTATTTTGAATATTTAAAATACTGTTGTTTTTAATGATTAAATTATAGAGTTGGCAGTGATTCCAAATATTTCAGTGCTTAAAGTTGCAGTGATTAAATACTGCCTTATCATTAATATGAATAATGCTTATTTAAGTAACAGCGCAATAGTGATGAAATATACCCTTACAGAAATTTAATATTGAGAATTACTGAATTTGCAGTGATTAAATATTGAGAAAATAGTTGAAGTGTAGTAGATAGTAAGTATCATCAAACAAGTGTTCCGGTAGCAGAAGGTCTAGGATGCCTGGCTGTTAATTAGAGGTAGCTCAAGTTCAAGATTAACCTATGTCTGTTTATGTTTTCCTTCTTTTTTTTATTACTTTTATTATTTTTTCCTTTTATATTATTAATATTAATAAAAAATACATACAATCTTTTTATGTATATAATTTGAAATATATTAACTAATAATGAAGTAATGGCCAAATAATTACTGAAATACTGCAAGTATTTAATCATTAAATTGTAAATTCATTAGTAATTCGTAGTATTAAATTTCTGTAAGGGGAATACACGAAAGTTATGTGTAATTAATTGAATGTCATGTAGGCCTATGCTATAGGTTGTATATATATACATTCAACCTAGATATACGTAATCTTAACGCAACGCATGCTTTTCCTTCCCATGTGCAATATATAATTTTTGGCATCCTCGCGGAAACAAAAAGGTCTAGTCGTTATATCTGATATCTATAATAAACACTCATTGCGTATGTCTGTTGGGGATATAAGTTATTTTAACTTGTCGCTCAAATGAACGAGTAGAATGAAAATCCTGCGATTGATGCGATATAAATCGCATGGTCATAATGAACACTTTTCATTTAGTGGTATAAATTGACACAAACATCATCCTATCTTTATTACTCAGCGAATATAGAATAACATAACGATATCATACATGAATGTTTGAGATATGAAAATAAATCAACAGAGATTTCATAGTACCAAAATATATGTTTTTTCCAAGAATTTTTGAATTTGTCCAACAGTTGATAAACTTATAACGATATTTTACGATATACAACCATAAAAATAGGAACGATTCCATGTAACTTAATTTTTGTGTTTGCGCGTTTGTGTTTTTAGCACGGCGAATTAAAACGCTATTTACGCCTCTCGTCTTTTCAAAGTGGGTTTGAATTGCAAAAGAGTATTAAATCCCGTCTATCACGATACGTCTCCATAACGGATTGTATCGTATATTCGTACATGAAGTTTATCGAGAAAAGAAAAATACGTCTCATCCAACTCGATGTCAGCAGGGACGTGTTCTTTCGTTGGCCGGGAACCGTAACGAAATAAGTATTGTTGGTCCGTCGCAAAAGTAATTATCTAATTATTGGTGAATTTTCGCACCTTCCCTGCGAGGCTCAATAATGATCCATTACTGAATTTGGTGCGACGCGCGCCACAGGCGCCTTTTTGCGAGAGTAGCGGAATTTAATAAAATGTAGCCACACTTTCACCGCGCTATTTTATAGATTTATCGAGTTACCAAATTGACGCTAGCCGGCCTTTCAAGGTATACATAGGCGTCCAATTAAAATTAATCGAATTAATCAATCGGAGTGTCGATAGTCACATTTCATGCGCCAACCAACCGCGAATTTATCACGCGCGCACACTATTATACCTATGGCGACCGATCATTTTCAGTTCTTCTATATAAATCCTTTTTGCGCTATAACGCGCTTAATGTATATTTACACGAAGATAAAAGGAAAAAAAGGTACACACATGTGACGATAATTCCATTATCACTCTGCGCAATTGTGTTAAATGTACGCTCGCGACTTTATGATGTGTGATGTGAATATCTAAGATATCCAGATATAAATATTCTATAATATCCTAATACGCCGTAATACCAACATCATGAAAAGTTTTATTATTATTAGCACAATGCTCGACGGATTAATTATTCATTTGTTAATTCACTACAGAGTTAAGCAACGCCAGTGATACTGTGAATCCAGAATTCATATATCGATATTAAGAAATTAATTCACTGTCGTGCTATATATACCGTATATGCTTGTAAATTTTCGATTCAATTAGTCAAATTTCTCTTAACCAGGCGTCTCCGGTTTAAAAAATGTCATAGTCTCAATATTTTATTAGCGTGTTTTACATATTAAAATATTCTCAGGAATATTTTTAACGAATGACTCACACGTTTTTGGACATCCTGTGTACACATACGATATACAGATTGAGATACAGAGAATTGAAATTTACAAACGTCAATTGCAGGTGAGTCTTTCTCCCGCCGAAAACGACAGTAGATTTAAACGGACACATTTATTAAGCTGCAAACAATGAAAATTGAATGGAATGAAGGTGTTTCTTCGGGAATTCAAACGTCGAAATTAAAAATAAATGACAAAATTTTACCCCTCTTCCACCTCGTGTAAACTATAATAAAATTTTAATTAGGGGATTAGAGTTACCGAGGGAAAGATGGAAACATGACATAGATGGAAACAGATAAAGATAGAGAAGAAGAAACTCACCGGCGGAAATTGACAACTACACGAAAATGTGACGGTGGTGTTTGATTAGATTTTCGTCAAGGGAGAGATTGACCCCTGGATAGATCAAAGAATACGCTGGCCAACAATTTTCGCCGGACTGACCCACTTACAATCTCTACGAAGTTACAAGATATAAAGAAGTCCATCCGACCGGCTTCTGCCCAGCCGCGGGAAAACTTACTGGAAATTTATTCAAAACGACCGACTCCCCTGAGTTTCTCGAATAGCCGAAAAAATTGGTTAATGCAAACGCGTGGAGGCGGTGTAGATAAGAGGAGCGTGCGCTATCCGCTCGGTAGATCGCGCGCTTATCACAGGTAATCTCCGACGCTGAGGCGGTTAAGCCACGTGACTTAATTTCCATTTTCCATGCGAAGAAGAGGGATGGAGANGGGGGGGGGGGGGAGAAGGCGCAAAAATCGTGAGAAACGACGGCCCGACGTGGCGAGGCGAGGCGCGGCGACAGGAAACGGTTGTCATCCTCCTGAATCGCGGCGACCTCAACTATTCTGCCCTGCCGGAGAGGTCGAGTCGAGCGCATTCCATGCGGCGGGTAGTCAGCCGGCGACTTTCATATACACGAGCCATCGGCTAGGCGTGTATTCACGCGTTGTCAACGGCCGGCCAATTCAAAGGCACTTCCACGCGATGTGAGCACCCTTTCGACCGCACCTGTGGATTTGGTTGTCTCGTGGCGCGAACATACCCCCAAAACGGATAGACCGATCAGGCTAAACATAGACGTGGCCGCGCGCACCGCGCCGTGTTATAGAAGCGTGAAGACGAGCAAGGAGAGCTTAAATGGGCAGGTTTTGCAGCGCGCATCGCAATGGTGCCAGCCGTACGGGCCGTTCGTGAAATACCGTCGTCCATACGTGTGAATACGCACCTTTGTTTTATTCGCCGGCCAAAGTGCTATTCGTTTTCCGAAAGGGGCATCCTCCAATCGCCGTTATCGTCACCATTGCCGTTATTCTTAAGTCAAAGATTGTTTTCAGAGAATACCTCTTTCGATGTTATTATTGACGTTTCTCGAAGTAACTTGACACGAAATCTCGATGTTACTTTGACGTTATTACACAGAAAAACAAATATGTTTGAAATAACGTGACATGTTTAGTTAAACCTGTTTTTGTAAAACTAAATAAAATTTTTTCTGTGTAATTATCATAATCAAGTAGTCTAATATGCAGCCGGGTCATTTATGTGTAATACTATGTAGAGTTTTTCGTTAATATGTGTGTAACAATAAATATCTGGTTATTATGACTACGTAAAAAGGAACATAGATATTAGGTGGATACATTGCGAAATATAATTTTATTAACTGACATAAATAGTACGAGTGGCTAATCAAATGACAGCAATTATCTTACTTAATATCTTGCTCAATATCTTACATATATGAATCTCAACATTCGCCTTGATATTGTGTGCGTGTGTGTGTATGTGTGTAGTTATACTATATATAATATAACATACAACATATTTATCAGTTGAGGAAGCAGCGGAATAAGGTAAATGACTCACGATCTGAAAGTTTCACGATCGATCCCACCGTAGTAGGAGTGTTTTTCAAGTAAAATATACCATCGAATCAATTGAATGGTTAATTTTAGATAATAATATATCATCACATACTAACACCTTAAAAAAACTTTAATAAAATTTCTAATCGGAAATATGAGTATAATTTTGTTATTCTTTCGCATATTCTCCAATTAAATTAAAAATAATTTTGTTATTCTTTCGCATATTCTGTCTGGTTACCTTAAAAAAATTATGTGAATCGTTCATATTCTACCGAAAATAATGTGCTTAATATATCCATATTTCAGATCGATTCCACCATTCTTTTTTTCGTATAAGAACTGTATGTAAATAGTATTTTATATATAAATGGCCTATAGATAATTGTAGTATCATCAAATAATAAAAACCTATTTTTATTATTTTCAAGGTATTACAATTGTCAACCCCCCCCCCCCCCCCTCTCTCTTTCTCTCCCCTTCCTTCTCTTGAACTTTTAATTCTTAATTTTAATGTTATCTTGAAACTATAAATACTATCGATATTTCGATTATTAAATTCATGTAAGTGTTTAAAACTTGTTTAGAAAAAACGGCGTAAAACAGCGAAAATGGATTTCTGAAATGATGTTCATCATCATCATAGTCAAAATAAGAATAAATTATATCATTAGGATCGTATTTATTTTACTATCTTAGCTTTTGCTATGTTGTTAAACATAAAATGGAGTCAAAATTTCGACTCGAGAATGTCTTCCACATCGGGCCATACGTTTAATCGATCTGATCGCATTGCGTTTTCTTATGGTTTGAAGAGTCTTACCATTGAATGTTCGAGTGATCACGCGATAAATTGGAATGTCGTTAGGAGTGAAGCCCGGTTTGAAATTAGGTGGAAAGTAAGGTTTCGTTGTTTATTTGTATATTCGCAGCACCTTTCGGCTTTCCTCTTCGATCGATTACGCGGTTCGCGGGCTTTCACACCTTTCTGTATTTTTGTTACGGAAAGCGACGGTTTTAGTTTTCGGCGAAGAATAACGTTACGAACGTATCGAATCTATTGCTGAATGTCACGTATTCGCCGATCGAGTCGCGTGAATTTTTACGCGCTAATTTATCGTAAAAGGGTCACGAGAGTAATAATCATTCGTTTCCGAACGTCCAAATTGATTTGCGGCCACGTGTCTCCGGACTTTAATGTCTGTTAACGATTTTGATGCCCACGCCGGAGAGCAAAAACAAGAGGGAGATTTACGTTTATTACTTGGAGTCCGATGAACGTGTACAATGTGTTACGACGTGCACGCGCACAGTTTTATCACCTTACGATAAAATCTGTCACCGTGGAGCCGGGAAGGTTTGAGAAAGAGAGAGAGAGAGAAAGTTACTTGAAAATTTACTCGAATCCGCCGGCCAAAAAATCGCACCGAGGTCATCACGGCTGCGATAGTCGGCCTGTCGGTCACATTTGCTCGTAAACAAAGATACAATCGATAATTTCCAGCAATTCGTGAAAATGACGGGTTTTTGGGAGTTTATCCGACCAGAAGACAGAGAGAGAGAGAGAGAGAGAGAGAGAATCGCACGACCGTAGCAGACGAGACAGCCCGGCATGGCGCGGGGGTTAACGACCGTTGGAAATCCCGTCGGCGGATCCGCCTCGAAGCTTTTGACGCGGATCAAATATTGGCGTGTGTCCTGTCGATCGGCTCACTCGCGCCGCGCCGCGTCGTGCCGCGCCGCACCACGCTACGCCGCGCCGCGGCCCGCTTTGGTAAATCCTATTGAGTATTCAATTACGGTAGAAGCGCGCACGGGGTGTACGTACATACGTAGTTGGCCGATCGGTTGGTCGATCGGTTGGTCGAGCGACGGCCGACTCGCTCGAGATGAAATTGAACGCTCTCTCTCACGGCGTATACCTGCCTCGTCACAAATACCTGCGTTATGCTGCATAGCCATAGATGCATTTTTCAGAGATGCATTTTCCGTAAGATCGAAGTTCTCTCGCGTTCGCGGCAGTATCGTAACATACCGTGTTATGTGTGTCTTATCATAACAAGGTATGAATATCTAGACGAACCGTGTGCCGTTAATTCCAGCAAGAGATTTGGCGATGCTCTCAAATTTGAAATCTAAATTGTACATTTCAAAATGGCCGACCCAGTATGACGGATGTCTAAATGTTCGAAAAGTAGAATAATCGCTATATTAAAAAAAAAATGATACGATTAAGTTGATACACAGTATCTAAAAATTTGTCACCCCTGAATTCGAATGTAATATAAAAATTCCAAAATTTAAAGTGGCGATTACTCCGAGTAAACACCAATTATCAGTAACGTAACATTAATGATATAATTTCCCGCTCAACAATGTAACTCTGTTTTATAATACACGCGTTATATTGCATTTACATTATTGTGAAATTACATTAGTGAGAAATTATAGCATTGATGTTGTTATATTACTATGTGTTTACTGAGACAATATCGGAAAAATGGTTCTCTGAAAATAGTTTTATGAAATTTTG
The DNA here is from genome assembly GCF_001313825.1 of Dinoponera quadriceps. Taxonomy (NCBI): domain Eukaryota; kingdom Metazoa; phylum Arthropoda; class Insecta; order Hymenoptera; family Formicidae; genus Dinoponera; species Dinoponera quadriceps. The sequence goes on along the minus strand of NW_014557477.1, from coordinate 366,673 downwards.
TTTCGTGCTTTTCAACGCTTTCTTGGATTTCGAAAATTTGAAATTCGTAATTGTGAACACAATATAGTTTTCACAATTGTGAATACAATATAGAGGTCAAAAAATTGTTCAAACGCCAGAACATACACACATTTTTACCCACCTCAGATCCGCCGTCTTGAATTTTGATATTTTGAAGTTAGATTGGAATTTAGTAACTTCAGAAACCTTTGGAAGTGAAGTTTCACACATTAAGTGATTTTTTGAAATTTGCGGACGGCCATATTGGAAATGTTAACTGTTGAGATTTTTCAATTCCGAGACTAGAATTGGAAAAGTGAGACCAACATCTTTTAGAAACTATAGATTTCATATTTTATTGTTCAATTTCATTATTCCTATTATAGAGAAAACCCCCGACCTGAAAAGGTTAATCTGCCTACCTGTATATACATGCCGCGGCTATGTTCCCGGCTTGTCCGGTCGCACGTGCGATCGAGACACGAATAATATCTCGAAGACGAGCTATGTAGGTTAACCACGTCGCTTACGTCGCTACGACGACGAAGGAAGCCGTACACACTCGACTGGCTCTCGTTGGGAGTAAGCTCGTTAGGACTCGGAAGAACTTTGTTAAGCTCCGAGACCGCGTCAACGACAATGGCCAACGTCTGCGCGCGCTCAAGTCCGTTCCGTTCCCGTTATGTTACGCCGCGATGTGCGGCGCGTTAAGGTCGCGCTTCACACGGAAACGTCAGAAATCTCCGCGTCGAAGGTAACGATCCGACGTCCGCACGAGTCTGCGGTTCGCGCGAGAGAAATCACGACGGACATCGCACGTACTATCGCCGGCCAATCACGCTCGTTCTCGACCTGGTTTCGCACACGATTCTACCCGGAGGTCACTCGGACTCACTTCACGACTCGTCTCATTGTCGTTCTGAACGCTTCGTGTGAACGCGGCCTAAGCGGAAAATCGCATCGGCGACGAGACGAGCGCAATCGGCGGCTGCACACCGACGATCGGCGAAGCTTGAATTATTCACTGGGCGTTCGGGAGATATTCGGCGGGCTTCGACTTGGCTTGAAGTTCGCTAAGTAGCGTAAATGTACCGTAAACGATAGCCTGATATATACGGTATGCATCCTCTCTGTTGTCGAAGCCGAGCGAATCATTACCGACGGCTAACGCGCAAATCCATCTTACGATGAGTGGAATGAGTGAGCGAGTGAATGAACAGGTGAGTGAGTGAGTGAGTAAGTGAGTGAATGAATGAATGAATGAATGAATGAATGAATGAATTACCGCATGGTGGAGCAGCGCCAAATTTATTTCTGCCGAATTGAGCTAAATCGTTTAGCTGAATTAGCCGCGGAAATGTAAATTTTTATTGTACATTGCTGGCTCTCCTCTCCACCCTTTCACTCGCTTTCCCGTTTTTTCGTCTCATTTCCTTTTCTACGCTTTCTTCTCTTTTTTCCCCTATAGCCTCCCTATTTTTTTTCCACAACGTCGAATTCACTTGGCGGTTATAATGGGCCCTGCAATTTTTACTAAGTGAAATAGCATTTCCTCTTTATTACGCATTTTTTCTCGATAATGTGGTGAATGTAACGATTATCGCTGCGTATATTCTTTTCATACATCTATTTTATTTTCTTTCCATTACTATTTAAAAATGTAGCATCTTTCGATTGTAACACCTTTCGAGATGTAGTCTCTTTTTCTTTTTCTCTTCCGGCATAATACATTGTTCATAATTTTGCATTATCAATTTCGCTAATAATTTCGCTTTCAATTTGACCGTTAATCTTACAAATAATTGTTGGCTATAGTCCTAGATATAAATAGAGAAGCGTTATTGGCCCGAGCAGAAATATGTCTAGCAGATTAGATTTCAAGACTAGTAGCTAGATAATAATGAATAAGTTTTCTAGCCAGTCACTAGCTCGTGACTAGCTAAATATTTCTAATCAATCTTTAATTGTCTAGTCATTAGATAGAAAATATGGTAGATAGCGCTATCTTTCTAAAATATACAGTCTAGTTACTATCTCGCCATTAGCAGGATTATCTTAGTCAGCACATTAAAATTATAGTTATGTTACAATATCAAATCCTGTATAATCACTATCTAGTAGCAAAGTGTTGTAAATCCTACATAGAAATTGAACGTCAAGATTATCTAATAGCTATACCAATTACGTAGACAGTGACTAGACGAAAAAGATTACATAATAACGACATGGAAAACCATCAATATATCTTGAATAGAAATTGAGTATCTGGATTGTCTAGTAAATATGTTAATTGCATAGACAGTGAGTAGATGAACAAAATTACACGGTAACGTGATAGAAAACTATCAATCTTAATCAGTCTTTAAATATTTTTAATCATATAACTGCTATCATCTAGTCATTAGATTGAAAATATGGTAGTAGATATGACGCTATCTTTTCTAAAATATACAATCTAGCTATTATTTCGCCACTAGCAGGATTATATTAGTCAGCACATCGAAATTAAAATTACGTTGCAATATCAAACTCTGTTTAGTAATTGTTTAATAGCAACATATTATAAATCCTAAATCTCGAAATTAGATGTTAAAATTGTCTAACCATTAAATAGTAAGTTTGGGTATAGACAATGATGTAAAACACAAATTTACTATTTAATGGGCTAGACAATTCTGACATTCAATTTCTATTCAGGATTGCTATGTTGTTACTAGACAGTTACTAGACTGAGTTTGATATTCAATTTCCATTAAGGATTTACCGAGTTTTCTATCTCGTTACTGTATAACGAGACCACCATGAGATAGAACTGGGCTGAATAAAGTATATGTAGCCAATATAAAACGTTCATTAGCGACTGCGACAATGGTTTAATACATAAGGTGGGCGACTCAAAAGCCAGAAGTCTCAGGTTTAAGTCCAGCAGGAAAAAACGAAATTTTTCTATAGAATTGGATATAACACGTAATCAAGAAGAATTTCAAGAACCCAAACTACATTGGATTACCTCTTCAAGAGAGAAAAAAAGTAAATCAAAACTCTGATTAAAGGGTTAGGCCAGTCTAGGATTTTCAAAAAATCGAAATTTTTTTTTTGCTTAAAGTACACTTTAGGGTCCTAAAAACATTATTCAATTGGTAGAATAGTGAAAAAAAAATTTTTTCCCTGTCCAATCCGCTGTAGTGTTGAAGCGTTCGGAGCGGGCGACGAGCGCATTTTCTACCTGCCGCGGCGGGCTTCCTTTTGTCCCCTTTTTACGACTCTTACCCTCTGCATTAATGTACCAACGGGGCCTGAGGGCTCTAATGGTTCCCCAAAAGGTCGTTAGGAAGTGCTAGTTCATCAATACAGCTGTATGTGTGGGCTTGTGTGTGGGTCAGTCAGCTGAAAAACGACGCCACGCGTGGACGCTTCTTTTTGTTTTCGTTAGTTTTTCTGCTTCAACGAATTACTTTACTGACTACAGTGGTTTTTACTGATAAACTATCATTGTTAACAATATGAGTGATGACAAGAAGCCAGTTTATTCGGCGCAAAAATGCAAAAGAGGACGGAAATCCAAAACGGAGAAAATTCGTGGTGCTCGTGGCAAAGGGCCAAGGCCCTGGAACTTTGGACGAATATACACATAAACCACCTTTACATGAAGAAGTATACAAGGCTATAACTCCAATTTATGAAAAATTAACCAGTGATGACCTACTCACTCGTTGCATAGGCGGCTTCACTCAAAACAGTAATGAAAGTTTCAACGCTACAGTATGGTCGATGGTCCCGAAAGTGACATCCAGTAGCAAAAATGTACTTGACACAGCTGTATATATTGCTGCAGGTACTTATAATGATGGCCTCACAAGTGCCATGAGAGTCATGCAGAACATAGGCATCAAAATTGGGCCGAACTGCTATAATTACTGTCAAGAGACTGATCAAAACCGCATCAAATTATCCGATCGTTCGCTCTCAGATGCTGCAAGAAGGTCTGGAATCGAGCAGAAGGCATCCAGAAAGGAAGAAGATGAGTTCCACGTGTCCATGGAAGGTGAAATGTACGGCGCAGGCATCGCAGACTGAAGGTATAACAAAATTTTCAGCACGTAAAACTTTAAACGCGTTTTTCTCGAAACTGCATTTTTCAAATCGGGCGACGATGGTACTCGGAGACTATCGCACGTATCGACTTGAAATTTTAACTGTAGCTTCACAGTAACATTATCTAGTAAACTACGTATGATTTTTTTGTTATCATTGCAACTTTTTTTTTTATAAACAATTTACTGCTCATTTTTTTGGTCAAAAATTGAACCTTTTTTTTTACAAGTCCGCCATTTTGCGAAAAATTTATGTAAAGCTAAAAACATACGTACTTTACTAGCAAGTCTTATTTAGATTAAATCCCGTTCTTTATTTTGTTTCAGATAACACGAGTTCCTAGAATCACCGTCGCCCGTAGAGGCGACCTCTTGAAAAAGGTGATTCCGAAGATTGGCCCAGTAGCCGTCATTTTGTATCAAAATGTCAATATAAAAATTTTTTTATACACTCAAATACATGTTTAATAAAGCCTGAAAGAGAGAAATTCGATTCCTTTTTCCTTACTCCCAGAATAAATTGTCAAAGTTAGGCCTTTTTTGAGGGCTCTAGACTAGCCTAACCCCTTAAGAAAAACTATCTAGCCACTAGAAGAAATTCATGATACACAAATTTTAAGATAAGAAAGCTATCTAGAGATTAAGTGTTCCTGATGCAGAGAAAAGTGAGAAAGAAATCAACGAAAAGAAAAATAATTTTTTTCATTTTATTATATCTAACTACTAACTAATTTTTCTATTATACCACTAGAAGAAATGAACGTTACATTTTTAGCTAGTGACTACCTGAGATTTTACATCTCATGACTGTGTACTATTTTTTGTCTAGCTATTAGTTAATTTTTCTAGTATAGCCATTAGAAGAAGTGAGCATTACATTCCAAGCTAATGGCTAGCTAATACTACTAGCTAGTAGTAATGTAAACTTTTCTATATCATGACTAGACATTTACTAGATTCAATTTCTACTCGGGTGGGTTCGATAAACTGAAAGTCACCATTTTCTTTGCACGATGATACTTGGGACGAGTAAGAAAGTAAAAAACGAAGATAGTTGAAAGGAAGAAAGATTAGCTTGCAAAAAGTTGACCTGAATAATTAGTCTAAATAAGAATACTTTCCCCATAATTGGTAGGTTCTTGTTATAATCCAGTACATCAAAATAGATTTTATTTAGTCATGATATGTATTGAAAGAAAAAGTGTTTAAAGAATTAAAAAAATATTTGTCTGGTATATATTAATCATATATTTATTTACATTTAAATTCTCTATTTAAATAGAATAAGCAATTGTTTTCATAAAAAGCTATAGATTTCAGAAAATTATATATTTGTTCATTTGGAAAAACTTATCTCGATGTACAAATACGTATATTAGTATAAATAAATATACTAGTAATATCCATCGAATAAATATTTTTTTTATTTTTTACATATATTTCCTCTCAATTTATATATATATAACAAAAATATTAACTTACTAATATATCGTATGTTATTAGTTGCGTTTACTAAAAATGCTGCTTAAGTCATGTGATTCAGATAGATTTCAAATAAAAAATTCGATATTTACAATAATGTTTCTGTATTTATATTTAGCAACCTATCTGCGAGCTCTTCCGCGTATTTTCTTCGCCGAACGTCATGCGATTCACGATAGGATGTGGGGTATTTTGTTTAACGACGCCGCAAAGAGTAACTTACAGGCATTAGAAGATTTGCGTCGGAACGAGAGCGATCGTAAAAAAGTTTATCGCAGTCTCGCGTACGAGGGATGCCGCGAAATAACCTAATACAATACTATTAATCATTCCAGGCCGTAACGTGTATTTTCGTCGCGTAGAAACGATTTACGCGGGTTGTGTCCGTTTTTGGTGCAGTAAAACGCAGGGACGATATTCCAACGTTCGNGAGAGAGAGAGAGAGAGAGAGAGAGAGAGAGAGAGAGAGAGAAGAAAGCGGGGTGGGTATCTCGAAACTTTGCCGTTTCCTTCCTTCCTGGGAAATAACGTCTTTTAGTCGCACCGACACAACAGGTGTTCCGAATAGCCGTTATTTCTAGCCCACGCTACAAGGGCGGTTAACAACGTCATCTGGTTGGAATTTGAATAATTTTTATCTGTGCGGCTGTTTCTCGGACGCTTAGCGGGTATTGCACGCGGCCTTTCGGAACGCGTCGCGCGGGAAAATGTTGCCACGATTAACAGCAAAATACTTAAAAGAAAAGAGAGAGAAAGAGAAAAGAAAATCCAGATAAACGACAAATATATCTTCCTTACGATTATCGTTGTTCGTTTAATTCGAGAATTCATTTGATAGTTTAATGAAATTTCGCCCGCAACTTATCTTTTGCGCATAAACCTCGGAGTTATCTCTCCACCTTTTTAATTTAGATTAACCATGAGCACGCGCGCTCTTTTTATCTTAAGAAATATTCACGGCAGAATGAAGGGACGTTATATTGCGTCTTTATACATCCCCGCTATGCGAATGGCACGCGTTTGAAAAAATTTAAAGGAGCTCCGCGAGAACGTCCCGCCATTTTCTCGATGTATGATTGGCTTTATCCGCGATAAACCGGGAAATCCCTCGACCGGTTATGGGATCTTTCAGCTTTACTGCCCATATAGCATGACGTGAAATAGGTGGTGCTTGCGTAAATTCGAGATTTCTTCGCGATATTTGTCAAAGTTCGGATGGGTTATAACACGCCCGGTGATGGCTGAAGATTAGTCAACTTTTTCGCGATAGTGAGAGAGAGAGAGAAAGCTCTCTCTCTCTCTCTCTCTGTTCCGGACGTTTATCACTGTCTGCCGACATCACGGCTGTGCTGCACGTAATAACACTGCAGATCAGATTATTCGTTAAGCTCTTTATAACGTTAAAACGATATTATCAAGTTATCGTGAGATTAAACGTAAAGCTGAATACGTGACGCTTTACATGGGCGCGTACCTTTGTGATCTTGATAAATTTTCTCCTTTCCTTCCCCGTTACCGTGTACATAGACTTACAATTCCACAAATTGTTATCGTTCTCGCGTATACGCGTGCACCTTCTGTTTGTAGACGAAAAATAATACCGCTGACGCGAATAATACCGTATACGATGACGTCGTAATTACGAAGACGCCAGTAGAAGATTATATCGGGTAACTGAGTTAGACAAAAAGAAAAAGAAGGGAAAAAGAAAAACTTAAATAAAAACTAGTGAAAGAAGCGAAGAAGAAACGATTACGAGAGTTATCCGTTAGTTTCCAACGCACGTGTGCGAGAGAGAGAGAGAGATTGCTTAGATTTCCGATTCGGATGGCTCGGAACTTTGATGAGATTGAAAACAAGACTACGTAGATTTGTGGCGCCAAATTATACGATACGTAATTATGAAGTTGACTTAGGTCCGGGAGCGATATCGGGGGAAACTGCCTGTAACTAGTGAGTAATTTAATTTTGCATTAGAGGTAGTTCCCCTATTTAAGCGTACGCTAAAGACATATCTGAGCGAAGGAGATTTACATTCGCGTAAATACCCTTACGCTAATGGCGGAAGCGAATGAGAGAGAGAAAGAGAGAGGGAGAGGGGGGAGAGCGAGAGAGAGAGAGAGAGAGAGAACTCTCGGTGAGATCAAACGCAAGCTATTCTATTCTCGCGTTTTGATATATGCAAACCCCCTTCGTATATGCGTTCGGCAAATATCCGTGCAATGGCACGTTCGCTGACCATCTCAGGGAAAATATTTCTCTTCACCTCGAAAGCCCGTGTACAAATTTTGCGCTACGCTCCAGCACGGCGAACGATAACACTGGTCGGATAAATAAGATGAGAATTAGAGATCCGTTTCGTTATTCCCTCCTCCTCCCCCCTCTCTCTCTCTCTCTCTCTCTCTCCTCCGCGTTGCAATTGAATCTCCGGTATCAATACAAGAACGAATACATGCGGAGTTTCGTAATCATTAATATACGATTATCACGCACTCCCTACATGCGATATTAAATCGATGAGTTTCGCTTGCGCGTGTTACTCGGGTAACTGATAATGAATGCGTATCAATGCCGTAGATATAAGAGTCTTAAAGCACTTTTTAAAATACATGAAAATGTGTGGATATATGGGAAAATATTCCCTTTCATTAATCGGTCAATGTGTAATTATGGAACATGCGTTGCCGTTTAAAGCAAATAATTACACTGAAGAGGGAAATAATTATTACTCGAAAGCGATATATTTATTTTCGGCATATATTTTGAGCAAAACTTTATAATATATTTAGCTCGATTACGAATAATTTCTCTTTCTTTATTAATTGATCTTTGTACGAAGCATTTTACATCTCATACTAATTTAATATACAGAGTAAAATGTCCTATTTTAATTTACCTCCCTTCCTAATAAACTTTTTTATTTTTGATTGTAGAAAAAAATACTTCAGACAAAAGTTGTAGGGTTTCAGGGGAGCATAATATTATGATCTTAAATTGCCCCTGGGTGGCGTCCTTCAGGGTTATTTCAAGATTAACTTAATTCTTTTTAATGGAATCGTATAATTTCTTCAAAATAAGTCGATTCTTCTGTTCATCTTGCGTATAAAAATACTAGGGTAAGATCATCGAAAAATTAATACTTTTTAAGATACTTTACTTATTATTTTGATATTTTTTAGCACAAAATATGAAATATCTCATAAAATATTCACTTTTCGATAACATCATTTTAACACTTTTGTATGTAGAATGACAGATGAAATTGATAGATTTAAGCAAATATAGAAAATTAAAAAAAAATTTATTGCATTTTGTAAATGCATCAATATACTCATATGCAATGATTAACATCAATAATTCTTTCACATTTTTATATAGCATATTCTTATAGCTTATCTTGAGAGCTTTTCAAAACACTATAAGAAAATATTTTTTCATTAAGTATTTTTCGATTTATAAGACTTGAAAGTTACAATACCGCCGGCATTAAAGTTGGGTACAGTAATGGATACGTCACCTCGGATATCATATAATGATAATAAAAACATGTCATTTTATTTAAAGTAAACTTCGATGACTTTGAAATATCGAAAAAATGTTTTACCTATCATAATATTTACCCTTTCGAACCAACTAATGTTTTCTTCTGACAGTTTTTCCTATCATAAAAACAAGCGAGATATTTCAGATGCTAGAGTTATGTAGGACAACTGGAATACTCATAAAAACATAGAAACGTTTGTCGTTGTCCGACGTGAAATGAAAAAATAGAAAGGAAAGAAAAGGAGGGGGGGGGGCAGAGAGAGAGAGAGAGAGAGAGAGAGAGAGAGAGAAAGAAAATACGTATACTCTTTGTTTCATTTTCTTTTCTGCCGTAGATTTTCTTCTTTTTTCTCGTAAAACTTGAACTTGAACAAGAAAAAACTTGAGGGATGTAGTAATACGAAGTTTAATTTAAAAAGCATTGAAAATTAAATTGTTTTTGCGGAGTGTGCTTTCAAAGCACGAGCATCCGAAGAAACTTGCCTTCTTTGACTTCATTTCAAATGTACCCAACTTTAACGTAAACTCAATTTGAGACTTAAGTACTACGATGGAAATGTCGAAGATAAGAAGAATAAGACAAATAATGGTGCTCCACATTAAATATTTGCGAAAAAGTTATCTCACGCACACTATTCGTCCTGGGAAAAAGTTCGGTTCGGGTGAAGGCGTGATAATTTCGAGATATTCTGTGTACCTTAACCGACGTGACGCGAAAGGATTAATGCGAATTATCACGCTTCACCATCGACAGGGACAAAATATTTCTGGTGCTTCCCGTGCTTCCGGACGATCGACCGGGAAGAAATCTTCATTAAAGCGCTCCAGCACGTCCCCTCGATAAGATCTCACAGAATGGAGGTTAGGTAAATCACACTTAATTGGCTGTAATTGGCCGTTAAAAAGATATTTGTTCGTCGTCCGTTGTGAAGCATTTTACAGCATTGAAAGTATTTTAATATACACGACTCGTGCAACGACACTGACCAAAAAGTGTTTGGTATTTGTGATTAAATTGTATAGTGAAATAATTATAGCCGGGAAATTATTTTTATAATAATAATAATTCTTATTAATTGACCTTTTAACATACGTAATAAAGTAAATGTCGCAGATAGACAGACAGAAATTAAAACGAAAAGAAAATTCAATATGCAGTAAAAAAAGGAGAGCTTATAAATGAAATAAATAATAAATAATAATAAACATAATAAATGAACACAATAATAATAATGTAGTATAAAGTAAAATTATTTGTAAAATAAAACATAAAATTGCACGCAAAATAGAACATTTAAATGCAGATTGTATCTCATGAAAAATAAACTTTTATAATAATCACTACTATAGTAATATCAATAATAACCTTATTTAGTTATGTACATTCCTGTTATTATTTTTTGTTATAATAACAAAAAATATGATTGACACCCATGGGCGTAGTCAGAATGTAGCGGAGGACGTTTACTCCTCTGCCAAAGTTTGACAAGCAGAAACAATTAAACTATAAATATCGTAAAAATAAAAAAAAAATATGTAACTGATACATTATAATTTACATTCCACAACAAAATTACAATACATTTTCTGTAATTAAAGCTAATGACAAAATGTTAGCAATATTCCTTTAAAAATGTAATGTAAACCTATGTAAAAAATGTAATCCTGTAAAAATATAATGTGAGAAGGAACGTAATAAAAATTTCTCAATTTTATCACTAGATATATCAGTGTCAGCATTACCTCAATGATTTTGTCATATTTCAGTTATGTAAGAAAGATCTAGTTCAAGACGCACAGAATAACCAGAAAATTTCCGTATTGAGAATCGAAGGTTGAGGAACATTCGCGAAATGATATGGTGGTTTCACAATCTGGAGCATTCAGCTTCATCACTCAGTCGTTTAGACAAATTTTTACCTCTTACCCTTTCCTCTTCACTGAAATCTTGGCTACACCCATGTTGGGAGCGAAAATAACTATAATTTTAATGAGATTAACTTTTATGACGATATTTGATATCGATAATCGGACTACAAGCAGTAAGTTCAACGTCTATCACGATATCTTTGTAATTTACGCTTACATAATGTATCCTTATGTTATGTCCTAGAACTAAAATTTTGATTTGGGGAAGCGTTCGCGAACTGAACATTTACATGGCAAGGTAGGCGTACGGGAAACTTGTGGGAAGCTTTGATTTAATGAACGCACTGTTCTAGTGGGCCATAATGAGCTCCCTCCCATCTTTCTAAACACTTCCACTGATCGCTTCGTTTTCAACTAGGATCTTTTCTTATTAATTTCATCAAAGACAACGTAACAAGTCAACCTCTCTTATTTTTTTAGTGAGAGGGAAATAATATCATCTTAGTACGTCTGAAACAAATTGAAACCTGTTATAAATATTAACGAGCTACAAATGCGAATTGTTGAAAGAAGCTGTATGAGGTAACGGTTCCAATTATGGATCGAGTCCCCATTTCGAGTCAAATTTCATTAATGTATTAAAAAAATATATATTGTCATGAAAAAACGGAAAGATATTTTTATATTCTTTATTTCATTTACAATTATTGTAGTCTAAAGTTATATTCAGAAACATTGTAAATATTTAAGAAAAAAATATCACTTACTCTTACATACTATATTATATTTATTAAAATTACACACCATATATGTACACATACACATATATACATATACAAAATCTTTCTATTTCTTTTTTATTTAATATGTAATTAATACGTACTTTCTTCTCTTGACTCAGAATTATCGTATTATGGTGTGATCTATTATCGGGAGGTGACATAATTTACTGACTCATAATTAGGACTTATGCATTAACATTTCTAATTATTATTTTTTGATTTAGAATCAATTACTTTAAGACCGCATAATTCTGATGAAGGGAATTAAGAATACCAATGTCAACAATAAAAATCATGGTTTCTTGTCGACATTGGTATTCTCAGTTCTTTTTAATATTCGACCGTCAAATTTTTGCAAATCAATAAAAGTTACTTTAATCTTAAATGACCCATAATCAGAACAGTTATTATATTCCGTGAAATTTTAAATTTCAAACGTAAGCGCGAAACTAAAATGAAAAGTGACGTTAAAAAACGCCAGCCGAAATAAATAACGTTCCCGGGGTCACGTGGGAATGTTGTCGAAATAGGTAAAAAATTGTCCGACGGAGAATTAATCACGCGGCGACAGAATTTACCGTCTCGTGCGCTAAAGCAGAAAACAACGGACGCGCGCATATCGCTTGGCGCGGAAAAATAAATCCGCGCATGAGCGCTAATAATATATCGGTCTAATTAGAGACAAGTAAACTTAACCGTGCCATGAATAAACTACGACGTCTGATCGGGCTTCCGCGCATTGTACGGATTTATGCTATTTTCCCGAGGCAGATAACCGCCCGCCGTCGTCGCTGTTACGCTAACGTCACGAGGTGGTCGGTCGGTCGGTTGGTCGAGTGGATTCTCATTCGTTCAGCCAATAGTCCTGCGGCTGACGAGCGATTTCAGCGGAGCGAGAGATGTGCGCGGTAAAAGAAAGAAGAGAAGAATGCTTCTCTCGAGGTGATTGATCGTCTCGCGAGGACGACGCCCCTTTCGTCCTCGCGACCAACGTTCGTTCATCCGACCGATCGGTACGCCGTATCGCGTCGCGCCGCATAGAGGCCGGGATCGCGTCAATCTGTAAATCGCATGCATCGTAAGGAACGCTTGTGTAATAATCAGATAGATTAGCACATCCAAGTGACGCGAGTCACGTATCTGCAGTTTCAAAATAATTTGAAGGAGGAGAGAAAATCTAGTGCATTTTGCATGGTGCGATCGGATATCTCTTCTCGACGACTTTGCGATACATATTTAAAATAAATAGAAATGTAGCAAATATGTTGGTAGTGCATATAATCAAATATATTACGTGCGAAGAAAATGTAGAATTTTTGTAACCGAGAAAATATCGACGTATTACTTTAATTTATTATCCTCCCATTTCACATTTGCATACGTTCATATTTTAGGAATGGAAATCGATACTGTTCAAAAATTTACTATGTCTTTTAGTAAAATAAGCTTTACTACAACCTATTTCTGCACTACAAGAAGACACGATAAGATTGAAATGAAAATTTATATAAAAAACTATGTATAATATTTTTTTCTCCATCTAAGCGTACTTTCTAAATTTCTTGGAATGAAATTTCACTCGAGAGCTGGAACGTCATTCAAACTCAAGTGATTTTTCACTTTGAAATCACTATGTAGAGTGAATTCTCCACTCTTAATTATCGAATGGATATTTTCACTTTGAAATGGAAGAGTAAATCTGGCATGTTCCACCGTCGCAAGAGCAAGTTCGCTCTAATAAATTGAGCACTCGTTTGTACAGAGTCAGAATTCGCTCTCAGCTTGAGTGAAATAAACGCACTTTTACGATTTCAAACGGTGATATTTTCACTATTTTACTACGAGTGAATCTTCATTTTAAAGGAGATTTCACTCAAGGAAATTTTAAGAGTACATGAAATACATATGATTTTGGATTCTATCTTCTTCCTCGCAGGAATGTTCGAATATCAGGTTTTTGAGATGCGACATGATATAGAAGTTTTAAAAATTTCAACAAAAATAAAAACGAGATTCTGTATTTGCCGCCCTCAACTTCGAATTAATGTTGACAGACAATTAATTTGACGTAAGTTATTAAGATGCTTAATGCCGAAAATTAGGAGGCGTCGCGTGAAAGAAGGTAACGATGGATTAAAATTTTTTTACGGATAGTTCATTTCGTATTTGTTAAAGGACCTGAAATGTTTGATAACATATTTCGAAATCTCTTTATGCATGCAGAATGTCTCGGAATTACCAGCGATCGTTTCATCTATCGATTCTTTGATTAATATCGCACCGATTTTTACTGAACGAAAATTTAGTTAGGTTCTCTCTCTTTCTCTCTCCCCTTCCTTCCCACTTTCCCTCCCCACTTCCTCCAGATAACTTAATAATATTCCATTCTAAATATATCTTTTTCAGCAAACTTTAAATTAAATTTCTGTTAAAGTGAAGTTTCCACAAAGTTGAGCGACGAATAAATTTTTGTTATCGGTTTGTGCGTTATGAATCAAGAATTATGGCACACATGCACATATACATTAAGGGGTCACACTACTCATGCACTTTCAAAAGATCGATATTTTTTTGCTTAAATTATACTTTAGAGTTTTAAAAATAAAGTGCGATTGGTTTTATACGTAAAAACATTTAAAAAAATGGTTTTACAGCCGATTTTATAAAGCAAGACGCCATTTGAACGCTTGGAAGTAGCGTACAGCGGTTCAAGGCTTCTGAGCTCTGAAAGTCAAAATATCGATCAACGATAGATAGTGAGCTTCAGTATGTCCTTGTAGATAGTGCTAGTAGTTTTTTATTTGAAATATATGCTGTATAACGGTCAGCATAACCTTAAAAACGACGGCGTTTGCTGTCGACGTAGGACGCTTTCGCATACCTATGCTGTTACTGTGGCAGTATTCCAAGTTTTGTGGCACGAATTGACATTATCATAAGTGGTAAAATATAGAACAAGGAAAGGATCGAAGGAGAGAACTTGGTCTTCGAAAAGATGTAAGATTTCAAATAGGCGGCCGCCGAGTCGACACACTATAGAAGCAGAATCTGAAAGCGTCATTACATCGGCAAAGAAGCTAAAGCTGTCTAAAAACGATTATGGCATTGAAATGGACGAATCATTTGGATACCGGTTCATACATTTTATTGCAATTTTTTCTGCTCTTTCCGAAATTCTTGTGTGTAAACAATGCGGGACAAATATGGCATTTATAGAAGCAAGCAAGCGTGGTTTAGACTTCAAGCTTCTTATTACTTGTGGAGGATGCGAAAAAGTTTATATAAATAGTTGTCCCGTAGATAAAGCTTAAAAAAATAGGTACCCCGCGGATAAAGCATACGAAGTTAACCGCCGAATAGTATTTGCAATACATTTATTGGAAATTGGCTTAAACGGTATTATTAAATTTTGTGCATTTATGAATCTCTCCGGCCGATTTTTCCAAAAATGCTATGATGCTATCGTCGATAACATTCTTGTCGCAACGGAAGCTGTTCGTACGAAATGCATGAGTAAAGCAATTGAGAAGGAGAAGAAAATATCTATAGAACAAGGACAAACGAATGGAATTACGGTATCCGGCGATGAATCGTGGAGAAAGCGGAGATTTTCGTCGCTTATTAATTTTTAACTCAAATTAAAGCCATGTACAGAAGCGTATGGGCACTCGCCTCCGAAATGTAAAAAAGAACATGAAAGGTCTTGGCGGAAAAGGCAAGCTAACCAACACATTAATCGACGAACTCACTATATATTACGGCTTGGCCATTCGTTGAAATCCGGATTTCATCGAAAAAGTGCGAAACGACATTGGGACAACTCTTTATCACAAATTTTCGACGGATGAAGTGCCGCAACACGATAAATGCCCGACCGGCACGGATTCGTGGTGCTCGTGGCAGAAAGCGAAAGCCTCGAACAATTTACATGAATACCACCATAAAACGCCTCTTTCCCAGGAAATTTTCGATGCCGTGAAGCCAGTGTACGAAGAGTTGAGTAGAGACGACTTACTCGTTGCTTAAGAGGTTTTACACAAAACAACAACGAAAGCTTCAATTCGGTTGTGTGGTCATTCGCTCCGAAATTATCTTCAAGTGACAAAAAACTGGTCGACATCACTGCAAATATTGCAACTTACATCTTTAATGATAGATTATCAAGTATAATGGATACTTCTCCTTCCTGGTATATAGATATTAAACATCACTGTCCGCCATAATTGTTATAATTTCTGCTTCGAAGCTGACGAGGCGCGTCGCATCAAGGCTGCTGAACGCTTACCAATGCCTCGAAAGATACACGAAGAGCCTCCACATCCTGCAGGAATGGAAGGAAGATTTCCACATGGAAGGACAGCTATATGATGCCGACGTCGCAGAGCAAAAGTACAATTAAAAAATTCTATAGTTAAATATAAAATAATGTTACTCAAAATTTTTGCACGCATTTTTCTCGAAACGTTTTTCAAATTGGCTTGCAACATAACTTTAACAAATTTTGTCTGATTCACTTGAAATTTTTACAGTAGTTGATAAACTAAATTCTCTAGCGAAGTACACACGACTTTTACGATCGGTTAAAAACTTTTTTTGTTATAAATTGTTTTTCACTGAATTTTTGGGATAAAACTGAACCTTTGACTTCAAGTGTTTACCATTTCTACACAAATTCAAATCAATATTTTAACATATACATGTGTACTTCTCTAGCAAATTTAATGTAGATTATGAAAATAATTTGATTTTTACCTTCAGTGAATGTGTACGGCATTTCTGCTGCAAGCCGCGGAGGCCTATTTAAAAAACGGAGTCTCATTTACGAAGCTCCAGCGCCGCCATCTTGACATAAATCAATAAAACAAAAAGTATTTCATATTGTGCAAACTATATACATTAAAGGTTTTCAAGACAAATTTCCATATCTTTAACCACTTAACCACAAAAAATTCCCAAAATTACCCTATGTTTTTAGGCGTCAAGAACGGTGTAACCCCTTAAGCGCATCAGTTTATTACGCGGATCTGACGGATACTTTCCCGTCAGATACGGAAAAAGCAATCTAACTTTTCGACGTATAATTCCGATTCGGTGGATATTTCCCACCTATATATATTAACGCACATGTAAATATATATATATATATATATATGTATATAAAATTACGATATATACATGTATCGAATTCTATACAGACCTTTTAAGACGGTTTCAATTTAGCTTCTATTAACGCTCGCTGACATCAGATTAACGTACATGACGTGTCGACATTTTATACGAAAATGGGTTTGTTGTCCGTTAATTTGCTTAGTATCGTATTTAACGCCGCGTAACGTTGCGACTCGCTATTGGAGCCTGCCGCGATTCTATAACGCGGTAAACCAGGTCGCACGCGTTCTGGTTATATGGAGATCCTGCGAAGACTGTAATTAATACCACCTGGATATATTTAGTACCCTCCGTGTCTGACATTCGCGGTTCGGCAGTCGATAGTGCTAGGAAATTGCTCGCATAGTGATATAAGGCGGGCTCGGTGCAGGATATATGCATCGGAAATATAAATCGAGCAGGGAGAGTACCTATCTAAGTATAAGAAGAAGTACGCTTTCGTGCACCGTAAGTGAAGGTGAAATTAACAATTCGTTTCTCCTTTTTTTCTTCTCCCCCATTCCCCTCTTTTTCCCTTCTTTCCTTTTTTCACCTTATATCGGACAACGACAAGCGTTTCCGCGTTTTTATGAATATCCCGACATTTTTGTCGGAAAAAAATTTAGATCCACATGTTTTCGGTGTTTGACAGATTTATTGGGAGTGGTATAATGGAGGCAGACAGATCTTGATTAGGGTACGATTTTGAATAATACGAAATTCGATCCAGTTATAAATGAGCACTGAATAATTTCGATTAGTACGAACTTCAATTTCAACTTACTGCGGATTTCTCATGGATACCGGTCATAACATCGATCGCAGTGCACTGATGGAAATCTAAAATTATAATCATTTTCAACCTCAATTATATCTTCTTCTGATTTTAACCCAGAGATTATAGTAAGTAACGCTTATTAAAAAAATGATTCTCCTGACTATAATTCCCTTACAGTAAGATTATAGTTACAAATATCGAAATATTTTTTTCAGTGTACGCAAATTCGCCGAGTCTCAAATAAAATTCTTTTTTCTCGGAATTATAAACAGATGTACGAAGATACCAAGGAAATTAAATATACTTAATATATTAACAAATGAATTTAATATATTAACTATAGTACATTCCTAATAATATACTAACCTAAGTATACTACCTAGTATACTTAGTATAGTAGTATACTAGTATCCTATCTAGTATACTACTTAATCTAATATAGTATACTTAGTATATACTTTTTATCTTGCATTTTTATAGTATACTCTTAATATATTAATGCCCGCAAAAGATGAAACGGCAGCAGAAATATTGTTATAAGGCCTAACCAAGTTAATACAAAGTAAAATTCAAAATTAGAGTCGAGATAGATAGAAAAAGATATGAAGTAAAGAGAACAAAGAAGTAAAGATGAGAATGAAATTGATGAATAAAGTGATATATGCGATATATTTATATCATATATAAATTTAATTTAATTTAATTTAATGCTAATAGCGTAAAAAATATGTATATACTGAATAATATTATTAATAACATTTAAAAACTTTACTAATTTATGTAATAATGTTACATATCTATTATAAGATATAAGAAGGAGAAAAGGGGAGGCCGTGTAGAATTATATATAGATTAATATATATGATCTAAGATCTAAGATTCCTAGCCAGTTACTGGCTAAATTCTGGTTTATTTTCTACTCGGTTACTCTCGACTAATATACTCAAGTCGGAACATTATATCCCATGTAGAAATTAAACCAGTTTCTAGTCAATAATTGGCCAGTAATTTTCCAACTAGCTAGTTTCTAATCAGTTTTACTTACCAAAAACTTACAAGTTTGGGATACTTTTGCTCCAGCAATAACTGGATGGTAAAATTAGTTTTTGACTAGTTCCTAATAAGATTTTGAGCATTTCATTTGTTTACTACTTTTCTTGTTTAGCTTCTGGCCAGGAAATAGCCAAGAAACACTAACCAGAATTTTAAGACTTTTCGCTGGATCTGATCTGAACTGCCCGGCATTAACTTATTATTTTCTTTTTTTTGGAGTAGTTTATGGCAAATAACTGGCCAAGAAATAATAGTATTTTTTTAACAGTTTCTGAACAAATTACTGTCTAAGCCAATAAATATTGTCCAATTTCTGTCTAGTGATTAGTTTTTCTCTAACATTTTTCTACTCGGAATAGACAATGCAAAATATATTAATCAAAGTGAGATGCTGTAATACGAGATGCAGATAACATAAGATCTCAAAATCTCTCTTGAGATTCGAATTCGGCCAGAGACGAGCAAATTTGACAAATATGACAAAAAAGGAATCGTTTAAATAGCACACAATTCAGAAGATTTCAGGCAATATTATTGATAATATCTTGAAAACAACGTAATAAAAAGAAAATATTTACATTATGTATTAAAAAATGCAAATTAGAAAAATTCACTCTTCTTGGAATGGAACACTCACTCCAGTCGAATTAAGTAAATGAATTTCTACAGATCAGTTGGGAAGAAAAATCGAAAACAATTCGGCCGGTAAGGAGTTAAACTTTGATTTGACACGTATGTTTGAAACGGACCGTGAGCTAATATTAGCGCCATTATTTACGCGAGCCGGAGCTAAGAAAGAGATGAAAATGCGAAATATCACGGCAGCTGCATGCGGGCCGCTGCTAGCTATATATGCATTCATCGAAGTCGGATAGCTCGGGATATCGGCGTAGGTACGCAGCTGCAGGTGCAGAATCCGTCGTTCGTTCGTTCGTTCGCGAAGCCGTCGTAAGCAAAGCGCGCGCGGCGAATAACGTATAACGTTCGGGATCGTTTCGGCCGTTACCGTTAGTACAAGCCCGTGTGCGGTTACGAGCGGAAACGCGCTGACGTGAGAGACCAGGGCTGCCGATATCTACCCGAAATAAAGCAGATGGCAGCGAAGAGGGGGCGGTTAGTATCAAAGAATTCTGATCGATTGCACCGAGCGAGCTCAGCCGCGAAGAGTGCGCGATCGAGAAATACATTTCGGCCGACGACAAAGGGAGCCACGGGAGTCAATTTTCGACGGGACTCGGCATGTCGACGCGCGATCGGATATAATGACTAAAGACGCTTTCGCGCGTCTCTTCAAGGACTCGGAAAGATTTAAAATCAAATAACCTAAAGAATAATCGAATGACTCCATTTACCTTTCGTGATAATGCGGACAATTAAAAGGAATCGGGAAATAAAAGGAAAGAAATAAGGAGGAAAACGGGAATCGAAGTTTTCTGCATTGAGAAAAATCCCACTAAAAGTATAGTGACATTTTCGGTCTTAACTGTACTTTTTTCTAGTTCTAAAAGTAATAGTAACAATATGCGTGTAAAATTTTATTATCACTGACACTACAGTAACACTTGTTAGAAAAATAATTTCCTGACTATATTTTTTTCACTTATGTGATTATAGTTACAAATATCAAAAGTTTTTCTCTTAGTTTTTTTTATCAGATTGGTGCAAATGAAAATGGCCGTTTTTTAATTTAAATTTTAGACCTCTATTTAACAAACTTAAAATTTGCTTTACTAATCAAAACAGTCTCCGTCTACTCTAATGTACTTCTGCCAACGTGTTACAAGTGCGCCAATGCCAATTGCACCATTGCCAATTTGCATAATAATTTTCACATTGATGATACAAAAATCTATTGACACTATGCATATGTGATGGAAAAATGTTGATAAATCTAAGTAAATATTAAAAATTAGGTTAGATTAGAATATTATTATGCTGGCTTATGTATATCTGGCCATTGTCATTGGAGCTATTTGTATACTATTTTTTACCTTATATTTTTATGAGTAAGGCTTAAACGGAAGCCGGTAAAAATCTTTGGGGAAACGTTGGGATGACCAAATAGTATCTGTTTGTGTTTCCAGCTTAGAATCGCATGTTTAAAACATTACACTTCTAATCAGAATCCATAATTATTTTAAGAAATCAAATTAGATCCAAATTAAATTCCAAAAAATGTTCTATGCGGGCTATGATCGAGTTTGAACTCGTACAAATAAATTAAACGAATTTTTTTATTTTCTATAATGACTTAAGCGCGAATTTTAACAATTAATGTCGTAGTAAATAAGTTAACTTATGTATATATATATACAAATTCACGTGCGGAACATGTACTTATGGTATACATAAAGCGCTATCTGCGCATAAAAGAAAGGCAAATTACAAAGGCGGAAAGTTTAAAATACGAAAAATGACCGTTTCATTTGCACCAACCTAATATGCGCAAGTTCGCCGAGACTCGGATAAAGTTCTTTCTTCTCGGAATTATAAGCAGATGTACGAAGGCTTTAAAAAACCAAGTTTAGCCGATTTCGCTGAGATATACTGGAACATGGAAAAGAGTACATGGAAAAAAAGATATAGTTCACGTAACCAGAAATATTATATGTGTGTCGACGAGCTCGCCGGCGGGCGCATCGTTAATTCGTCCTGGGATCGAGCTTCGGTATCGCGCGGTTTATAGTGTTCTCGCGCATATAAAACGAAAGCTAAACTATCGATAACCATTTAAACGGCGATAAATCCGCAGCCGCGTGGCCGATATCGCGCGAGTGGACGAGTACGCGGACATTTCATTCGAACGCAGGCGGGGATAGTCGCGAATACTCGGAATATTTGCGCGTATGGTATATATCTAGCTGTGTTAATCTTTCGCGTCGCGCAGCGAGATAGATACAACGGTTGGTAATTACTCAGTTTGCTCTCTCTCTCTCTCTCTCTCATGCCACGTGGAATCTTTCATTTCCGTGGTGGAAACCGCAAATGAGGGGGCGTGACAATTACGTAGGGTGTCTCGCGACAGAACGATGAGTCTCGCTATTTTTATCTACTCATACCTGTCGAGCGGATTAAGGAGCACGTCGAGCGTCCATGTCTGCTCGCGCGCACGAGTTGTGAGCTACCGACAATATTGAACGTTCAAATCACATGTAATTAACATGGTATTAACGGTTGTCAAAGCTCTTCGTTAAATTTGGAGCGGAATGAACGACGATACTTTTCATGATACTGCCGCCGAGGAGGAATATTATCGGCTTTGAATTGCTTTTGGAGTCTATGAGGGCAAACTCGAAAATTTTGGTACCAAATATTTAAATTTGCATGTAGCTCTCTCTACATTAATTATTCATCTCTCCATTTAATATTAATTCGGCGAATATTGCCAAATTTGAAAGATCAATGAAAAATTTCAAGCTGATAGTATTATAGAAGCTGCTGCCCTATATTCAGTATTGTATAATAGATACATTTTTTAAAGTAACTAGATAGAGATATAAGTATGAGATTAATACCCGGGAAAAGAGAGATCATACATGAAATTTGCCCATATATGACTATATATAATTATATATGTCCACAACGAAAAAATATTGTTGTTTATAAATTATATGCATATGCAATTAAAATAAATGCTTCTGGCTACTTATGCTTCTGACAACACAAGATATCAACATTTCATTAATAAATGACCTAACATCATTTTTATCGTATAGACATATATAATCATATATGTAACCACATATGTAGGCAAAAAATTCATATATTTTATATAATTATATATAATCATATATAATCATTTTTCCCGGGTAACTAACTAAATGTAGATATATATACTGTGAGAATATATCTAGGTATAC